>NW_024081934.1:341455-436472 GCF_003009895.1 Hyaena hyaena
TCCTTTCTGCCTCTTCAATCCGTGCATTGGAGGCCTCTAATTTATTATGTATCTCATTTATCGCATTTTTTAATTCTTCATGCCTATTTTTATTTTCCATTCTGTCTGTAGCCATAGTTTCTTTGATGTCCCCTATGTTTTTTTCAAGCCCAGCTATTAATTTTACCATTATTATTCTAAAATCTTGTTCAGTTATGCTGGTGATATCTGTTTTGAGCAGTTCATTAGCTGTCATTTCTTCTTGGAGTTTCTTTGGAGGAAAGCTCTTTCGTTTCGTCATTTTAGTTAGCTTTCTGGCTCTTATTGGTTTTAAAGACCTGTTATGCTCTCTGTATCTATGAGCGCTGCTGTATCCAAGAAGAGTCTTTGTCCAGGGCCTATCCTTTCAGAGAGTGTTTTTTGAACAGTATCTCTTGGTCTCTCTTGTTGGGACCTTGGTTATTTCATTTTCCTATTTGTAGTGATTTTTGGGACTCTCCATCTTGTGTACTCTGGCTTCTTTCTTGAGGTAGCCGTTAGAAGACTTTCTCAGTGGATTCTGTGTCCTTTTTCTCCCAATCTTTCAAGTTTTGTAAGATTTCCAATGGCTTCAAATCTTTTCCGTGTGATGATGGGCGCGAGTGCTTGTACGGAGCTCCTTACTTCTCCGCCATCTTGCCCCCTCTTTTTTTTTTTAATTTTAAATCCTGTATTGTTGACGTATAGTGTTACATTAGTTTCAGATATATGATACAGTGATTCAGCAATTGTATACATTATTCAGTGTTCATTATGATCAGAATACTTTTAATTCCCTTTACCTATTTTGCCCATCTCCCCACCCACTTCCCCTCTGGTTACCATCAGTTTGTCCTCTATAGTTAAGAGTCTGTTTCTTCATTTGTCTCTTTTTCTCTTTATTCATTTTGTTTGTTTGTTTGTTTGTTAAATTCGACATATGAGTGAAATGGAGTATTCTTTCTCTGACTTATTTCACTTAGCATAGTACTCTCTATGTCGATCTGTGTTGTGGCAAATGGCAAGATTTCATTCTTTATATGCTCAAGTAATAGTCCATTGTATATAAATATACCATGACTTCATTATCCTTTCATCTACTGATGGACACTTGGGCTGCTTTCGTAATTTGGCTGTTGTTGCCAGTAAACATAGGGGTGCATATATCTTTTCAAATTAGTGTTTTCATATTCTTTGGGTACTAACTCAGTGGTGGAATTACTGGATCATATGGTAATTCTATTTTTAATTTTTTGAGGAACCTCCATACTCTCTTCCACAGGGGCTGCTCCGTTTTTCATTCCCACAAACAGTGCACGAGGGTTCTTTTTTCTCCAAATCCTCCCCAACACCTGTTGTTACTTGTGCTTTGATTTTAGTTATTCTGACAGATGTGAGATGATATTTCATTGTAGTTTTTATTTGCATTTCCTTGATGATGAGTGATGTTAAGTATATTTTCATGTGTCTTTTGGATAACTGTATGCCTTCTTTAGAGATATATCCATTTATGCCTTCTGCCCATTTTTAAATTGGATTATTTGTGGTTTTGGTGTTGAGTTGTAGAAGTATTTTATGTATTTTGATACTAACCCTTTATCATTCTAATAAATATCTTCTCCAATTCAGTAGGTTGTCTTTTAGATTTGTTGATGGTTTCCTTTACTGTGCAGAAGCTTTTTATTTTGATGTAGTCCTAATAGTTTATTTTTGCTTTGATATCCCTAGGAAAATGTTGCTATGGCCAATGTCAGAGAAATTACTGTCTGTGCTCTCTCCTAGGATTTTTATGGATTCAGTTCTTATATTTACGTCCTTAATCCATTTGAGTTTACTTTTGGATACAGTGTAAGAAAGCGCTGTAGTTTCATTCTTTTGCATGTAGCTGTCCATTTTCCTAACACTATTTGGGAAGAGACTGTCTCTTTTCCATTGCGTATTTTTGCTTGTGTCAAAAATGAATTACCCATATAATCATGGGCTTATTTCTGTATTCTTTACTCTGTTCCACTGATTTGTATGTCAGTTTTTGTGCCAGTGCCGTATCATTTTTATTACTATAGCTTTGTCATATATCTTGAAATCTGGGATTGTGATACCTCCACTTTTGTTCTTCTTTTTCAAGGTTGCTTTGACTATTTGAGGTTGACTAGCACAATTTTAGAACAATGGTTATTAAAGTTGATGCCTAGACTAGCAGCATATGAATTACCTGGAATTTTTTTAAAATATTTTTTTAATGTTTATTTATTTTTGAGACAGAGAAAGACAGAGTGTAAGCAGGGGAGGGGCAGAGAGATAGAGATAGACACAGAATCTGAAACAGGCCCCAGGCTCTGAGCTAACAGCACCGAGCCCTACATGGGGCTCAAACCCATGAACTATGAGCTCATGACCTGAGCCAAATCAGACGCTCAACCACTGAGCCACCCAGACGCCCCTGGACATTTTTATAAGTATGAATTATTGGTATCCAACCTAGGCCTACTGAATAAGAGGCTTTAGGGGTGAGGCCCAACAACCTTTGTTTATATAAGCCTCTTAGGGCACTCTGATTACTTATGAAAATTTGAAAACCACTGCTCTACAAATTCAGGAAAATCACTGTGGGTAGGGTACTTAAGAAAGGATTTATAAAGAAGAATCAGTTTCATACTGTAATACTCACTGTGTATATTTCATCAAAACAAGTGAGTAGTGGAGGCTCTCCCACCCATAATATAGTAAACATTGGTGCTTACAACATTGGCCTCTATTTTGAATAAGAACTAAGTCCAGGTCAAGAGCAAGGAGCATGTTGGGCTTTGTGAAGTCAAAGAAATCAGCCTGGGCAGGGCCAAGATATGGAAGGTTAGACTCACCAGGCTGAAGCATTTGGATTTTCTCCTGCAGAGGGAATATGGTACTACTTCTGTTCTAGGCAGTGGTTTCTTGCCCTCTGACACTAACTTCCTGAAGGGAGCAAATTCTCTCCTGGGAAATGCAAATAGTTATTTTTTTTCCTTTGAAATAGTTGCTTATTTTGAATAATTTATGCTGTGCATAAGTAATGAGTGGGAGAAATACTACACAAACATACCTTCCTTCATTTGCCTCCTACTTAGGCACTAGAAAAGCAATGGTGGGTTGGGTAAGCCCATCTCCCCAGTAGAAGTCCTGTTCATTAGTCTCTGCATTATCACATTAACATTGTGACCACATAATCTCTTTGCTGGGCCTGGGAATGCCAGGCTTCAACCTGCTGCCTTGTTCACTAAATGAAATCAGCAGATAATTTCACGGTGGTATAGACAGCATGAAAATCCTGCTCAGAATTCATAAATCCTGCTTTGAATTTGGCCAGCATGTACACAGGAGTTTGGGGAAAAGAAGCGCATTTCTAGTCTCACTACACAGTCCTAGAGGAGGGTCTAGAGGGGATTTGGGCCAGATGAGTGAAGACAAAGGCATTAATAAAAATGCATAGTCACTAAATGGAAGGAATGCAAACCACATCATACAGTGAATAATTTCTTTGCTCTGAGAACTGGGATCACTGAGTTCTTCCTGGATAAACTTCACTAAACAGGTGCCTCACAGTTGGAGAGCAGGCTAAGTTCATCCCCTCTACATTTATTTATCCCTATTCTCAAGTAGAATACTCAATAGTTCAGGGAGTGCCCCAGAGGTTTAGCTGAAAGCGCTGAATTTGGGAAGGAAAAAAGAGTGAGGGGTAGTGGGAACCAACTGGAATGAGACACCTGTGAGAAAGAACTTTAAAGCTAATTGAGCTCCTAAAGTGTGGGTGGCTTACTTAAGTCTTCAAATCTTCACAATTTTCAGTACATAGGATGTTTCATACATGCTTTAAAAAATAACAATTCCAATGAAAGCTTCCTAACCCTCATCTCTCTCTTTCTCTGTCGCTCTCTCTTCTCTCTCTCCCTCTCTCTCTCTCTCTCTCTCTCTCACACACACACACACACACACATACACACACACACACAGATATACAGCTATAGATTTTCAGTCTACATTAATACACCAGGCAGGGTTTCCTGGTTATTTTCTTGGACTAATTGAATTGTGTAGGAGGACTACATAAGTCAGTTTTGCTGGAGAATTTCTTGAATGATGGTGGACAGAGAGGCCATAGAAGCATCATTCTCATGCAGCAGGGCATGGGCTTGCTTTAGTCTGTGTATTTACACTTAGGCAAGCCCAGCCACCAAACTGCAACCTTATGGGCCTAACAATTGAAGTTCCTGAATCTGGAAAAAAACTTGGGTTAGAAAAAGCAATGGGGAATTCGTGGGTTTGACCAGTGCAAAAAGTGAATATTTAGGGGTTAAAGATGAACAGACTTCCATGGTATCCTTACCTCAGCAAAATCACTGAGCTCTGAGATATTGCTATTGGGCATAGTGGACAGACCATTCATGGCAAAACATTTTTTTTCTTTCCCTTTTTGACTATTTTGGGTTTATTCACAATAGTTGAGAGAAACAAGCTTCAAAGTTTAGAGGGAATAAATCCATAATTATTTGTCCAGGCTGCTAAATCCAAGACCATATATTCATCTTGATTGTGTAACTTTGGAGATGGTGATTTGTGTGTGAATAATGAATTCAGATTACTTGCAACTTCTTTGGTGATAATACCAAGAATATTAAGATGGTTTCTAGGATGATTTATACATATGAGTATGTATCAGTCTCTCAGGCTGCCATAACAAATATCAAGGACTGGAGGGATTAAACAACAGAAATATATTTCATCAAATTTTGGAGGCAGATTCTGAGAACCGGGTGACAGCATGGTTGGTTTCTGGTGGGATCTCTCTTCTTGGCTTGTAGATGGCATCCTTCTCACTGTGTCTTCAAAAGCCCTTTCCTCTGTGCATATGTGCCAGGAGAGAGAACCTTCTGGTACATTTTCCTATATGGATGCTAATCCTATAGGATCAGGACACCATTATAACCTCATTTAACCTTAATTATTTCTTTTTTTCCAAATAAAAAAAATTTTAGAGATTTTCTTTAAAAATTTTAAATGCCAGTTGTATATACTTAAGGAGTACAATAGATGTTTTGCTGTACAGCATGATGACTATAGTTAATAATTATATATCGGAAACTTGCTAAGAGAGTAGACTTCAGCCACACCTACACATACATACTCAACGGTAATCTTAATTACTTCCTTAGAGTTCCCACTCCAAATACAGTCAAACTAGGGATTAGGGCTTCAACATATGAAATTTGGGGGGGAGGGGAGAGGCACAAACACTCCGTCCATAAGAGAGTATATCCAAGTGTTAGGGAAGGACCAAGAGTCACTAGTAGATTTTCAGGTAATGTTATTACATGGAGTTAAAGTCATAAGTATTTGTCTAGTGCCTCTGTTTCACAAACCTGAGTGATGGAGTATTAGGATGTGAGATCTGACAACTATGGGAAGTGATTTCCAGTAGGAAATGCCTGCATCTAACCATAGAGTAGAGGCTGAGCCAGGCTGAATTTCAGAGTTTCTATCCATCTTCTCTTGGGATCATACTATTATTGATCATAAAAACCTTTCTAGGAGAAGCATCATTAAGTCCTAGCAAGCCTGTAAAACTCTAATCATCAGGGAATGGATTAAAGCCAACAAATGAAAATTAAAAGAGAGCATTATCATTCTTAGAGATTCTTAGATAAATTACAAAATTCTATTTAGAGAGACTGAAGAGCCCATTGTCACATGCCTAATGGATCTTGAACACTCATCTTTACTGTAGAGAAACCTTCACCTTGCCTCCAAGGTACAGAGTGAATCATACATGTCCAAATAGCATAGCTCAGTTCACAGTTGTCTGCGTCCAGCTGCCTGAATCAGACAGGTGATATGACTCATTTATATAGCAAAGAGAAGCAGAGAGGGTCTCTATAGAAGACAAGTGTTACTACCCAGGTCTGAGTGCAACAGACAAGAAAGAGATATGGCTAGTGATGAGAAATGATGATTTCCAAGAGAAAAAAATGCAAGTAAAAAAGATGCTCACTTTCTGCAGAAAGGTTAGTTTAAACATCTGAATTAATGTACTGTAAACTGTTAAACTATTTCCTAAACAAAGGGAGTGCATAAATGGCACATTGATTGTTTTTGGTTGGTGCATTGTGTGTTTTCGGTTACAGCTTGTTTGTAACTGAAAGCAAACAGTAGCGATGTGATGGATTTGCCTATGTGTGAAATGGATCTTCAACAAGGGAATCACAAAACGTTTACACTTCTAGACATGAGCACTCCCAACACAGCACAGTCTGCCTTTCCAATTTCATCCAACTGTGATGGAAGGAAGAAAAAATTCCATAACATCAATGTGCACTTAATTGTCAGAGGGAAATAAAATTACAAAGTTTAGTAATACCATAAAAATCTGTGCTGTTATGCAAGAACCTAAAATTACATGCTCTCTAAAGGAAAGTCATTATACTACAGGGACTCACAAAAGCTTTCCAAACAGAGCTGTATAATCTCACAGTTAAGAGCAGTTACTTCTGGTTGAAAGAGACAGAAAACAAAACAAAACAAACAAAAAAAGCAGTCATTGTCAAGTTGTAAGGATGGACAGATTAAAGGAAACTTTGGGTCATTCTTCTGTTTTGAGCCCATGGAGTTAGGGGTACAAAGGTGAGGATAATTTGTTTAATAAATTTAAACTGTGCCCCATTATTTGATTTGAACTCCAATTAGCACATTCTTTTACATTCTAATAGGCTAGGTTCAATCTTCTGTTTAAAAAAAGAAAACAATTGGATTCTCTTAAAGGTGACCATAATTTAGGGGAAAAAAGGGGGAGGGTGAACAACATGGATAATTAGCTCATATAATTTGAGTGATTTTCATAAATGTAGGGGAGTTGTGTATTCCCAGGGAAGGAGGACAGCTGGAGGAAAGGACACTGGGTTTTATAAATGGTTCCTAGAATTAGGATTTCGAATATGGGCTTTGTTTTGTTCTATATTTGGTGACTAAAGCAAGAAGATATAAAATGACTTATATCTTGGGTTCTGGGAATAGGGACAAGTAAATGGGGTTTCAAGCCATTGCTTTGGATTTGTCTTCTGTCTGCATGTCCAGGATGGCTCTTCATGTTGGGTTTCCAGTAGATGACTTATAAGAGATGGCACAGTGAGCTTAGCTCTGAAAATGACAGAGGTCCTGGCACCAATGCTCTAGGGCAGCCTGAGATCTCAGCATCAGTATCTGGAGTTCTTTTTTTTAAGTTTGTATTTAAATTCCAATTAGTTAACATAAAATATGGTATTATATTCAGGTGTACAGTATAGTGATTCAACACTTCCTTCTAACAACCAGTGCTCATCACAAGTGACTACTTGATTCCCATCACCTATTTAACCCACCGTTCCCACTCACCTCCCCTCTGATAACCATCAGTTTGTTCTCCATAGTTAAAAGTCTGTTTTAGGGTGCCTGGGTGGCACTGTCCTTTAAGCATCCAACTTTGCCTCAGGTCGTGATATCATAGTTTGTGGGTTTGAGTCCTGCATTGGGCTCTGTACTGACCCCTCAGAGGCTGGTGCCTGCTCTGGATTCTAGGTCTCTCTCTCTGTCCCTGCCCCAATTATGCTCTGTCTCTCTTTCAAAACTAAGTACTTTAAAAACCAATTTTTAAAGTCTGTTTCTAGGGCGCCTGAGTGCCTCAGTTAATTAAACGTCCAACTTTGGCTCAGGTCATGATCTCAGGGTTCGTGGGTTCGAGCCCTGTGTCGGGCTCTGTGCTGACAGCTCAGAGCATGGAGCCTGCTTTGGATTCTGTGTCTCCCTCTCTCTGCCCCTCCTCACCTAAAGCTCTGTCCTTCTCTGTCTCAAAAATAAATAAACATTTTTTAAAAAGTCTGTTTCTTGGTCTGCCTCTCTCTCTCTTTTTTTCCCTATGCTCATTTGTTCTGTTTTTTCAATTCCACATATGAATGAAATCATATGGTATTTGTCTTTCTCTGGCTGACATTTTGCTTAGCATAATACTCTCTAAGTCCATTAACATCAATGGAAATGGCAAGATTTCATTACTTTTTATGGCTAAGTAATATTCCATTATATATACATATATACATTATATACACATATATATAATGTATATATGTATATATATACATATATAGTCTCAAGTTAAGAAAGAGCAGTTACTTCTGGTTGAAAGAGACAAAAAAACAAAACAAAAAAAGCAATCATTGTCAGGTTGTAAGGATGAATAGATTTAAGGTGATATATATTATATATATGATTATCCATAAATTGGCTGTTGTAGATAATGCTACTATAAATATCAGGATGTCTGTATCCCTTCAAAATAGTATTTTTGTGTTCTTTAGGTAATGCAATTGCTGGATCTCAGGGTAGTTCTATTTTTAACTTTTGAGAACCTCCATACTGTTTTCCACAGTGGCTGCATCAGTTTGCATTCCAACCAACAGTGTAAGAGGGTTTCCATTTCTCCACATCCTCACCTACACCTGTTGCTTCCTAAGTTGTTAATTTTAGCTATTCTGACAGGTGTGAGGTAATATCTCATTGCGGGTTTGATTTGTATTACCCCGATGATCAGTGGTGTTGAGCATCTTTCCATATGTCTATTGGACAACAGTATGTCTTCTTTGGAAAATGTCTATTCATATCTTCTGCCCATTTTTTGATTGAATTATTTGATTTGAGGGTGTCGAGTTTTATCAGTGCTTTATATATTTTGGATACAATCCCACATTAGTGAAAACACCTCAATCAGTGCAAAAATATTGCCCCACCACCCACCCCAATGCACTGCCACGTCTTTATTCTTCTTAATAGGCAGTATACTTAAGAGGAAAGGGAATGACTTTGGACTCAGATGACTCCACATTCTAGGATTGACTCCACTGGCTAGCCCTGTGATGCCAGGTGCAATTCTGAATATATGAACTTCAGTTTTCTTCTTTGTACATTGGGGATAATAATACCTATGCCATAATTTTATTAGAACTAAGGGGGTGGATGCAAGTTCCCTTCTTTTGTCTTGGCAGCAAGATAAAGGTTTATAGGCAATGAAAAATTACCAGAATAATGACTCATTTCTGACAAAAGTCAACAGAACTAAGAAAATATTAAATATCAACAGTCCTGCTGTTTAGAATCCAGGCTAATATGGATCATAGGAAGTTGCCATATTTAACATAAGTAATATTTGGAAAATACTTATACTAAAAATTTGCCTCAACTTCAAGTTTAACTAGATGTCTTCTATTTTATCTTGACAATACCAGTCACAAAGTGTCATGAATATGTGTCAAAAAAGGGATTTCTGTCTATGTGAAGATCACCGTGCAGTGCTAACAATACATGGAGAAATTGCTGGGTGGTCATAACTGAGTTGGGAAACCATTAGATCAGGAGGTACTTGCTGAAGTTCTTTTAAGAATCAAGTATAACTACACGTAACGATATGTTATCATTTAGTCAATCCCAAATTGGTAACTGCTAACAGATCACAATTATCATGTTTACAGAAACTAATTTGCAGTAAGAGATTAATGTTGATTTGTTATATCTGGTTATATGATGTATGTTGATTATCTTGAGTCTCTTGTTTGTGACATAGGAAGGGAGAACCCACTACATTCAGAGTTCACTTGGGAAATAAACATGAGGAGATTAAGCCACTCAACCCAAGGGTATTACTGAGCAGCACTGGAGAGTGACGTCTCCTAAGAGCACAGGTTCTGAGGTTCTCAAGATACTCTAGGTATCATGGAGTGAGTTAGGTGAGACCTACCCCAACCTGCCTCCTGCAGAGAGTGAGACTTTTGTCCTTTTCTTTTTTGCTGTTGTTGTTTCTGGTTTTAAATTAAAGCACCCTCTGAATGCCAGCTCGGATCACCTAGCATGAACTGATTTTGATAACTGTGCCCTTACTGTATTTCTGCTGGCATGGGCATGTCTCCCATCTGAGATTGCACCCCCATTAGATAGAAGTGCTAGTGCATTGCCACCTCTGGTATACAAGTGTACATATCTTTCCTAATAGGTGACCATCATTTAAAAATTTTTCTTTGCCTTTCTTATGTAAGATAGTATATCACTATTTTATCTGTATTTCTCTGTTTTCTAGTGAATTTGACAGTTTCTTCTTGTACTTTTTAGTCATTGTATCATCTTCTATTACCTATTAATACCTGTGGTCATATTTGTATTGAGGTCTTGACTTTACAGATATTGTTTTATGACCTGCCCTGTCTCTACTATTGTATTTCTGTGTTATTTGTGATAACTGTGTCCTTCAATGAACAGAAGTTCAGTTATCCAGATTTTCCAGATTTCTATTTACTTTGGCTTCTGTATCCATTTCTGAGGGAAGTGTAACAAAATCTCTAGCAACAATTGATCATTTATTTATTTCTCTCTCTAGTTTTTTTTTTTTTTTCCATTTTGGCTTTATGTATTCTGTGATTTTATCATTGTACTGATAGCTATTTATGATGGTTTTATTATCTTGTTCAACTACACTTTTTACCGATATAATGATCCACTTTTACCTCTTGTGATTTTCTTTGTCTCCACCTATATTTTGCTAGATATTAAGAATACTTCCCCAGATACCTTTTGGTTAATATTTGTATGACATATCTCTCTCCATTTTTTACTTTCAATTCTTATTTTATTTTCAAATATTACTGACGATATATTGTTGGAACTTTTTTGTTTTCAATCTGAGTTGCTCCCTTTTATTGGTGAGTTTAATCTTATTTTCATAATTACAAGGGGAATGTTTCTGTGATCTTATTTAATATTTTCCCTTTAATGTGCTTTTGTTTTGTTTACTTTGGTAAACATTGGCATGTTAGGTTTTCTGTTGGTTTTGAAATTACATGCACTTCTTTTATTTTTATATCTTCTACCTATCAAAAAGAATTTTCCTCACATTTATATCCATATTGATTTCTTAAATTGTAATCAGGATCTTTCTTCCAAACAAATAAAATCATAACATTCTCAGGGCATTTTTGCCTTTTCTTCTACTTTATCTACTGTGAATTTTAGTTCTCAGTTTATTGCACAATACAGAGTACTGCTTTCTTCTTTTATCCCTGTTTAAGAGGTAACTATACTCTGTGCTAAATAGGCATCCTGACGTCTCATATGGGTTGTGGCATCCCTTCATATACGTGAATGCTTCTTCTAACAGGGTTTTCCAAAGGAATTTTTGTTTGTGAAATCTTCTGAGGCCAACATGCCTGAAGATATTTTTTCACCCCCATATTTTAATGGCAAGTGTGCAAAACAAAGAATTCTAAGATCCTAAGTCTGTCTCATTCAGTTTCATTATAGTGTAACTTAAATTATTTATGGATAGTGTCCATGTGTGTTGTGTGTTCTAATACATGTAGTTACAGATGTTTCCTTACATGTCCCATTTTTCACAATATGGGCCCTTCCAGGCTGAGGTTTCTTCATTCTTTATCTTTATTCTTTTTGCAAATATCTTCTTTCTTTTGTTTATTATTTTTTGTTTTTCTGAAGATATTACATTATTGACACTCCTACATTTAACCTCTTTATTTCCCAGTTTTCCCTTACATCTTCTTTTTTTAATTTTTTTAATGTTTTATTTATTTCTGAGTGAGAGAGAGAGACACAGTGTGAGCAGGGGAGGGTCAGTGAGAGAGGGAGACACAGAATCTGAAACAGGCTTCAGGCTCTGAGCTGTCAGCACAGAGCCCGACGCGGGGCTCGAACCCACGAACCATGAGATCATGACCCGAGCTGAAGTCAGAGGCTTAACCACCTCAGCCACCCAGGCGCCCCTATATCATCTATTTCTTCACCCTCTTTCGATATCTTTTGAGAGGATTCCTCAATCTGATCTGTCAGCTGGCTCATTCACTCTTCAGTTGTACTCATACTAATTAGACCATTTAAAAACTTTTAACTACTGTATCCTGCAAACTTAATATTTCCAACTTGCTTATGACTTCTTGCTCCTGCTCTATATTAATAGTACACTCCCTCCTATCTTTGAGAATATTTATTATGCTTATTTTATATTTGTAGGCCATCTGTTTCAATAATTCTGCTTCACATAGCATATGCTGTTTGGTTTGTAGTCTTTCTTGTGTAGTGATTGTACTCTGTAGGTGTTTGAAAATTTGGCATGCCAGTTCGTATATCCCTGAATGTTATCTCTTACAGTAACAGGCTCAAGTTTAAGCCTACCTTGGCAGTCTGACAGGAGGTGGAAAGCAGCTCCAAGGTGGCAAACCCTAGGTACGAGTAGTGGACACACCTTTAGGTCACCAGTATAGATAGGTCATGTCCTTGTATAATCCCCTCCTCTTCAGTGCCAGCAAAACTTGTGGCTTGCTTCCAAGCAGTAGACATGGGCGAAGGTGATAGAATATCTTCCCATGATTATGTTTTGTTATATATGACTTCATCTTTGCAGACTGGAGGGATTTACCTGCTGGTCTTGAAGAAGGCAGGCATGTATGTTGTGAACTGCCTATAGAAAAGGCCACATGACAGGGAATCACAGGTGGCCTCTGGGAATGGAAATCAGCACTTACTGACAGCCATCAAGATGTTGGGAACCTCAGTCCCATGGCTTCAGGAGATGAATTCTGCCAACAACCTGAGGGATCTGGGGAATGTATCTTTCCCCAGTCAAACCACTGATGAGACGGCAAACCCACTTACCCCTGGATTGCTGCCTGATAAGAATCCAAAACAGAGGACCCAGTTAAGCTATGTCTACACTTCTGACGTACAGAAATTGGGAAATAATGAATGTATACTGTTTTAGGCCTCTAAATTTGTGGCAATTTATTATGTAGCAATAGAAAACCAGTATGGGGCACTTGGGTGGCTCAGTTGGTTATGCTTCCAAATCCTGATTTCAGTGCAGGTCATGATCTCATGGTTCATGCATGTCAGGTTCTGTGCCTACAGCAGAGATTGGGAATCTCTCTCTCTCTCTCTCTCTCTCTCTCTCCCCCCCCCTCCCTCTCCCTCTCTCCCTCCCTCTCTCCCCCCTCTGTGTGCATGCTCGCTCGCTCTCTCTCAAAATAAATAAATAAACATTTTTAAAAAACCAAACCGTATATCCTTGATCCTCTTTTGAGTATTCCTTTTGGCTCCCCTACCACCAGGCAACACTTCTGGACAAAAAACATTTTTTGTCTTTGAAAGGTTAGAGGAAGGAAACACTGAAAGGAGTCTTTTGCTTTAGGTTATAAATCACTAGCCAGAAATGTTTGAGGAAAATGGAGAGATCCAGTAGATATCCATCCCCATGTGGTTAAGATACTCCCTTCTGTTTTCAGCATCACCTCTTCTAACTTTTCATTATATTTTTGATTTTTGTATAGTAATAAACTTTAGTAAGTTATTTGATTACACTTATTTCCCACATTTCACATAGCGTTGTCTAGGATTCATTTCTTAGTTTTTCAAAGAGGGGTTTTATTATTCAGGGAATCATCTGCACTCTAACAACAAAACAGAAACAAAAACAAAACAGTTGGTTGATGGGGGTTAAAAGCCTTTAACGTTTTGAAAAATGTTAGCCTCCTCTTATCTTGCTTCCAGTGTTAATATTGAAAAGTTTGGCATCAATCTGAAACTTTTTTCCTTTAGAATAACTTTACTCTCTGAAAGCATGTAGAATATTTTTGTTAAATTTCCTTAAAATGTGCATATATGTGAGGTTTTTCTATCCATACTATTTTGTACATTTCAAGGTCCTTAGGTGTTAATATTTTTAAATCCTGGGAAATTCTGGTAGATTATTATTTTATGTATTTCAACATCCTCATTTACTTATTTTCCTTCTTTCTGGAACTGCTATGAATGGTTGCTGGCTGTTGTGTTTTCATCATCTATGTTTATTAACTTCTCTTTTATACTTTCCATTTCTTTATTGCCTTCTATCCCCTTCTAAATAAGTTCCTGGATCTGATCTTCCTATTGACTAATTTAATTTGTGGCTCTATCAATTATATTAATTTTCTATCTCTTGAGATTTTAAAGATATTTATATTTTTATGTCCAGTAAATCTATTTGCTTCTTCTTGATAACTGTATTGCTGTTCAGTGTCATCAGTATATCCTATCCTAGCTCTTTGAGCTCTTTTAAGATATTTATTATTTTTTTAAATATTGATCTCTATATTCCATTTACTCTGAATCATGGAGTAGACATATTTTTTAAAATATTATACTGAGAATAGACATCCTATGTTAAAGTATGTACTCAGATGGATTCTTATGTTTTTCCTTCAGCTCATTTACCTTAGCCAGTCATGTTTATCAGGATACAGGGACTTCTGCTCCCTCTAGTGAGTTTAGTGTTGGATAGCCTTGACATACCCATTTGCTGTGTCACTACCAGTCTTTCCTTCTCCTTAGGAAAATCTAGAAGTTTTCTAAGAATGTCTTTCTCCTGGTTGTAACTGTCTATATTTAGGGTTTAGAAGAGAAGATGGTAATGCTCAACAGCTGCTATTTCATAGAGACTTTTTATCCACCCTCACTCAGCCAGGCTTCTGCTTTGCCTTGTGTTTATCTTGGGAACAGAAACATGTTTAGCTTGGTTTCTGACAGGTGCCTGGTTTGGAATTCTGGCTTTTCTACATACTTCCTAAGGGATCTTGGGCAAGTTTCTCAACTTCTCTGTGCCTCAGTATCCAGTATCCCTGTATGTAAAATAGGATAGTAATAGTCACTGACTACTAGGATTGCTGTGATAATTAAATAAGATAGTGTATGTCAAGTTTTCAGAACAGTATCTGATACAAATTAGAGCTTAATAAACATTTGCTGGGGCACCTGGTGGCTCAGTCAGTTAAGCATCTGACTTCGGCTCAGGTCATGATCTCTCAATTTGTGAGTTCGAGCCCCACATCCAGCTCTGTGATGACAGCTCAGAGCCTGGATTCTGTGTCTCCCTCTCTCTCTCATTGGCCCTTTCCCACTCTCTCTCTCTCATTCTCTCAAAAATAAATAAACATTAAACATTTTTAAAAAATAATAATAAACATTTGCTATCATTATTCTACACGGCCTAGCACTTGTATATGTTCAATACATGTCTATCGTTGCATGCTCATTATTCTTATCCACAGAGACATATCTGAATCTATGTACAAGTTACTATCTAGATGCGTCCATACTTCAAATCTCCTGGATCCCCATATGCTTATTGTCATGATCTGTGCCTCTAACCATCCTAGTGATCTGGAAGTTTTTCCTTTGGGATTATTTAGGAAAGGAATATGGAATCAAATCTTGGTGGAATGGGAAAAGAAAACATTTTTTTAATGTTTTTTTATTTATTTCTGAGAGAGAGAGAGAGAGAGAGAGAGAGAGTGCAAGCGGGGGAGGGTCAGAGAGAGGGAGACACAGAATCTGAAGCAGGCTCCAGGCTCTGATCCGGCAGCACAGAGCCTGACGCGGGGCTCAAACCCACAAACCACGAGATCATGACTTGAGCTGAAGTCGGATGCCCAACTGACTGAGCCACCCAGGCGCCCCAAAAGAAAACATTTAAAATCTGTAGTATTGTATACTCACTATTTCCAAGCTATAAGTTTTTGCCTCATAGACAATATGTGAACCAACTTCCCTTGGGTATATATAGCCATTCACAGGTTACAACAAAGATTCACATTTATTATCACATTTAATATGGCATGACTCTTCACAAAAGGTTAAAAAAACTTACTGAACTTGTTTTCGAGAGGAAACAAATTCTCAGGTTGGAGGAGAAAATGAACTAAATTTATATGGCTTGAGTATGGCATATGTGAAGCCAACCCATATATTGACTTCTCACAGCACACATTTCCCCTGCTCTCCTCTGCAGAGGGACCTGGCAGAAATAGCCAGAAACCTGATTCTTCTCTAGGAAGTATATGTATGATCAGATGTATGTGGAATTTTAGATATTTATTGTTTTCATCCAACTCCATCATACCTAAAGCTTGGGGTCAGGTGTACACAGCCCTGTCTATAAAGAAGAGTGCTAGTGTTATTTACCCTTACCTAAGTACAGTTAGTATTGGATGATAAAGATTGTGATGGATATCACAAAAAGCATCAGATTTGAGAGTCCTTTTCTACAGCTCAAGCTCTGAGCAAATCATTTTTTTTTTTTTGGATATTAATACCTTTTAATATTTCACATTGTGTTTTTTTCCCAGAAGATACATAACAAAAATACATGGAATTTTATATGAATCTCAGTACAGTGGGCAATTATAGAATCTAAACAAGACAAGTCTATATATAAAATATACTCCTTCTTGTGGGGGCAGAACATTCCATCACACTAAGAAGAGAGGAATCACAACCTGATTAGTCATGAACATACCATATTGCCTATTGTTCTAACTTCAGAGACTGGCAAGCTTGGAGGAAAAAAAAGATTAAAAAAACTCTAACAAAGTCGACTGCCTCAACTCCCCTCTTTCTCCCTTCCCACCTTCTTCATAGCACTGCAGGGGTGAGGGCGGGAGGCAGCGCCCTGGGGGGCAGGGGCAGGCACTCTTCTGACCAAGTGCCAGGCAGATGCAGAAGAAACCTGAGGTGACCAAGAAATGTACTTTGAACCAAGCACTTGGGATAGCCACTGGAGTCCATGTATGTCCTGCTGTGGGTCACTTACAATATGCCTTCTAATTGTTTCTAGTAGTTTTTGGTGTCTGATACCTATGTTTGTACTAGTTACTTAATGAATATGTATGGTTCCTTTAGAACTCAATCATTCTTGTTATCGCATAAGTTAACCCACTAGGTTTTATACCCACTTGACAGTAGAGTGTGTCTGTTTATTGGAGAGAGGGCATGTGGACACATGCTGAGCAAACATACCATTAATCATCAGTAAGTATGTTTTGAGTGTTAACTCTGGCTAGTTCTATGTGAGGCATTATAGCAAAGACCAAAAGAGACTAAGACACACGAAGCCATTAGCAAATATAAGTATGGCAAATCCTTGTGTCTCAATCAATATATGTAGCATAGAAAAGGACGTCAAATAAGTCATAGCTCTTAGACCTGATTACCGAGACAAGAATTTCTCACTTGTAGTTATCAACAAATGTTTGTAGAAAGAAGACAAGATCAGGGTGGGCAGATAACTGCAGCTATTTTAGACTTTTTGCAAGACATAGGATTTGAGATATTTGAAAAATGAATGGAGGGGAGGGCAACCATTCTAAGCAAAGTACAGAGATAAAAACAAGAATAGCAGTGAGAGAAGAAGGTGAAAAATGTGGGCATAATATCACCATTATTATAATAAAGACATTGTATAAAGCTCCATTAAATTTACAATAGTCCCATAATAACTTCCAAGAATTTGTAACTCATATTTCCTCTACTTTGAGTTTTGAATGAATGACTAAGCCTTTTCATGCTGATAAGATAGGGCCATTTTGGTTTTTTTTTTAATTTCCTTTTTCTGTGAGCATGTGTTTTATGGCTCAGAATGACATTTGCTTATTTTTTTTTTTAAGGAAATCATGATGATATAAGGTTCTCTCATATTTATATTGTATAAGACTTCAAAATTATATATAGTTAAAGAACAAAGTGAAACACTCTAAGTATTCATTGAGGAGCAAATGGGTAAACAAGATGTGGTATATATACATACAACAGAATATCATTCAGTGTTTTATTAAAGAGGAAGAAAATTCTGACACATGTAACAACATAGAATCTTGATGTTACATTAAATGAAAAAAAGAAGTTACAAAAAATATTGTGTCATTTTACTTACTTGAGATGCCAAAAAGTAGTCAAATTCATAAAGACAGAGTTTTATTTGGGGAAGATTTAAAAGTTCTAGAGATAGATAGTGGTAATGATTACAGAGTAATGTGAATTGATTTAATGCCATAGAATTATGCACTTAAAATGGTAAATTTTATGTTACATATATTTTATCACAGTGTTTAAGAATAGAATAAATAGCACGTGGATGGCTCAGTCAGTTATACATCCAACTCTTGGTTTTGGCTCAGGTCATGATCTCACGATTTTGTGAATTCAGCCGCACATCGAACTCTGTGCTGGTAGTGCAGAGCCTGCTTGGGATTCCCTCTCCCTCTCTCTCTGTCCATTTCCCACTTATGCCATCTCTGTCTCTCTCAATTAAATAAACTTTAAAAAAAAACAACAGAAAATAATGTAAAAATCAGAATAGTGTTGACAGGGCAAAGGTTAAGAGTTACCAGTAAAACCTTGGTTTGGGAACATAGTTCATTCAGGAAACACTTGTAATCCAAAGCACTGGTATATCAAAAGCAAATTTCAATCATGTGATGTTTAGTGTCACGTACTACTCATATTTCAAGACATTGCTTGTTTATCAAACAGTCTGAATTACTCACAATCCAAGGTTTTACGGTACTTAAAATTTATTTTATTCCAGATGTTTGTATTTATTTTAGGACTAGTTTGATTTTTTTAAATAGACTTTATTTTTTTAGAACAGTTTTAGGTTTACAAAAAAATTGAGTATAAGTTACAGACATTTCCCATATTATCCTTACCTGGACACATACACAGCCTCTAGTCATTTCTTTATTATCTTTCAAAATTCAAAACCTAATTCCTTCTATAGCAGGGTATCTACATTATTGGGAAAAAATTTTCTTTCTTTTTCTTCCCGGAATATTCTGTTACATAAGTTGGATGGGTTTATTATAGAAAATATCAGCATGAGTGTTACATAGCAACTAGCATTCCTAGAGCCTAATATGTAGTCCAGGGCCACACTAAATTTGCCATTGTCAAAGAGATTGTCACTTGTGTAGAGACATGGCATCTCTGGTGGCCTCTGGAACAGCAGACAGTAGAAGACAGGGCAACATTTTCTGCTGTTAAGGAGACCTAGTGATTCATGGAGGGACATCAGTTGGGAAGAGTACCTGGCCAATGGGGATCAGAGCTCTTTTAACCGAGAAATTTGAGTTAAATTAATCTTGAAGTGCAAACCAGAATGTATCCATGGCCTTGGTCAAACAAAGTTCTGCTTCAATTCTAACAGAAGCCTTATTGAGCTTCATAATTACTGGGAAGAGGAGATTACTGGGGAAAGGATGGTTGGAGAAGGTGAGAGGGACTCAAGGTATCATCAGAATTCAAGCACAGAGAAGACAGTGTGAGTCTGGTAAGAAACAATGGCTTTTAGATTTGGGGAGATCCCTGGCATAGTGAGGTGAGCATTTCCATCTTCTTGGAAGTTCAGAAGGAGAATCATGTATAGGTAGCTTCAAGAACTGATGAAGACTGAGATGAACATGACTATAAAGAAGAATTACTATTTTATTTAGTCATTTACTTAGACAGATATCAAGATCATAGTTGACTTCATCTGGCTTATTTTAGACTCTATTTAATACATATTTGAATACTAGTATCTCTTTCATTAATCTTGTCCCACTTCAACACATACCTTATCTTAGTGATGATTATAGGTTTGGGATACATGTGCCATGCATCTGAGCCTGGGTAATCTTATGATGGAGATTTGTACATTGAGCCAGGTGAAGCCACAGAGGTGCTGAGGGGTCTTAGCAATATTTCAGGGAAAGGGAAGCACTCTGGAAGGAGAAGGATGGCTCAAAGATCTCTGTGAACATTTCAGCCAGAGCCCACTGCTTTGTTCATTTTAATAATTTGGATTTGGGGGGATTATTTCAACCAATGAAAGGTATCTGGAATGAAGCACAGTTAGAAAATCAGGGCTGTTGTGGAATTGATTGTTGATTTTAGATCTTGTCAATTCAAATCATAACAATGTGACTAATATCTACATTTTTTCTTTGAATTGATAAATCTGACCACTTGATTTGGAAATACTGGGGAAATGTGTATAGACAGTGTGTGGATGCAGACTGTAAAGATTAACTGAGTCAGCTGAGTGAAAGGCAGGCTGGTGGCAGCATTTAAACTTGATTTCCCTCTTGCCCAGGATAGAATAACAGAAAAGCAAGACATAGGTACAGGTGAATCCTCTCTTCCAGCTTACCTAGTAGCTTGTTCCCATAGCAGTTTACATTGAGAATTTACCCAGACTGTTTTTTTTCTTTCCTGAGTCCTGAATAAGGTTGGCTCACGGCCTAGAAGCTCTGCAATTTTTCATGTTCTGGCAACCTAGGAAGAGAAGGTATTTTGCAACTTAGCTCAGTTGTTTCTTAATGTTTGGAGAGAAATATATCTCTTGTAGCTTGTTTTTTTAAGTTGAAAGGAAACACAGTTTCTCAATGCCTATTCCATATTCATACTAGATTTGCATTTGAGTCCAAAAGCAATACAATGATTTTGTTCCCTGATAATTCTTCAAGCTCAAAAATTAGTGTGAGCCACACTCCCAATGGGATTCCAATGAAAATTGGATTTGCAATAACTAGGGGGAAACACACAATAAAAGCTTCAGTGTAGAAAGACAAGATTTATGCTCTCTACTTCCCTTTATTTTATGTCCTGGAGAATAATCATCTCTGACATTTGTAAACTACCCTTCCTGCCACAGTCCTTCAGGTCTTCCTCATTCAAGAGCTGCTCTCCAAATGTCACTTCTTTACTCAAACATGCTGTTATCCAGTGGTAGAAGGTCAAGCCCTTTAAATGGAAGGGAACAGTATGATATGCTTAAAGGAAAACTGGAAAAACATCCCTCGGGAGGAAACTCTGGGATTGTGAGCTCTTGTACATACAAACTATCCTGCCGGCCTCTATGGCTGGTTGGGACAGTATGTCTTGAAGTGCAGCTTCACTCCAGGGAAATTATTAAGTGTGCTTTTGGGTACTTTTAAACCTTTGGGAAGAGTCCCTTAAATGCCTACCTGGTTTAGGTAAACTTCAGTGTTGCTGGTAGTAGACCAGCAAACTGTGGGTCGTAAAAGGGCAAGCATTTCTTAAAATGGTAACACTTTCTTGAACACAAAATCTGACATGGTAACTATTACTAGTAGTTCTCTTTTTGGAGCAGCTTTCCAAAGTGATGAATACAGATGACAACAACCATTATCCTAGCTTATTTGTGGCATCGCACTGTCCTAGGAAACTACAGTTATGGAAATTAAGGGAATATTGCTTAATATTACTATTAATAAATTACATGCTAGAGCAGCAGTGGCAATAGCTCACCAAGTTGATGTAACAGAATATATAAGTATGTAGATGATTCATATTCTTTGGAACCCAATCTCACTTTTAAGTCATTTGTGATAAAAGATGTCCAATTATAATTTTGTCTTTCACATACTTTGAATTTTACCAGTTTAACTATATGTTGGCCAATCTGTAACATTTCAAGTATATATATCTATCTATCAATCTATCCATCTATCTATATGGAAAAAATATTTCCCTTAAGTTGCTTTAACTAAACAACCTGAATAGAATTATATACTTCTAGCTACTCATTTTTCACTCTATAGCTCCAAAGATGGCAAAACTATTCTGTTTTGCCTGTGGTTTCACTGTACAGAGAAAGAATCATTTTTCATCTTTCCCTCAAATTTTTAAACTATTTTTTTAAGGAGAGAAAGTCATATTCTTTTTTTTCCTTTTTGAAAAAGCATTCTTTAAGGATATATTTTCTACAACTTCTTCAAAATATAAGATGTAACTGTTTTTTTCTTCCCCTTAAAATTTCTAGTTAGTACTAGTCCAAATGTACAGCAGAATTTTATGTGTGGCTTAATAAGTAAACCCAAGCATCTTATATGTTCGTTATACTACAATGAGCACAAAAATTTGTTCATTTAAAAATAAATTAAAAGCATGTTTATAGCATTAATTTTGATCAAGTTCAATTAATCTTAATATGTGTATTCAGAAAATAGTAATATTTTTTAACTTAATTTGAACCAATTGTTCTTTAATTCTTTGAAGATGGTTTTAAAATTAGTGTTACTGTTTTAAAAATTCTGCGTGATTAAGGGGTGCCTGAGTAGTTCAGTCGGTTGAGTGTCAGACTCTTGGTTTTGGTTCAGGTGTTGATCTCAGTGGGTTCAAGTCCCATGTTGGGCTCTATGCTGACAGTGCAGAGTCTGCTTGGGATTCTCTCTTCCTCCCTCTTCCCTCCCCTACTCATGCTACCATGCCAGGTGCTCTCTCTCTCTCTCTCTCTCCCTCTCTCTTTTTCTCTTCAACCCCACCCAAAATAAATAAACTTACAAGAAATTCTGACTAACAGATCAAGTTGCTTATTTGGTTCTGGACTTCTCCACATTTTGGATTTGGAAAGGGCTAAAACCAGTTTTTCAATAAAATGCAATAAGTGTTCTGTCAAATATGCCTTTTTGTCTCTCTCCAGTATTGAATTAACAGCAGTTATACAGCTTAAAATAAGCATCTAATTCTGTAAGACAAGGAGAAGTAATCAGGCAAGTAATTAATGCTAGTTTTCTCTCTTATATCCTGTTGAAACATATACTTGATGCAATAACACTCCCACTGGAATACCTGTGGTATATTTGATAAAATATCAAAGCCATTCCAAGTATCCCCCTATGCCTTGCTTTAAAGTTAAAAATAGAGTCTGAGATCATAGAATAGAAGCACAGTATTTAACCCAGATGATATTTATAGTCTTGTAATGAGAAGTTAACCTTAATAAAAAGCACCCATTTGCAACTAATACCCCTCAGTGAAGAATAAATGGATGAGTTCATTCCATTATTTGCTGTAAAAAATAGCCAAACACTTTAGATTCTATCTGTAAAGTACCAATAATGTCAAAAGTTCAAGAAAGATGAATGAGGCATTTTCTGTTTTAATGCATTAATTACAGAGTATGAGATAGAAATGTAAACATGTAATTAAATTCCAATATAACAATTTCCACTTCTGGTTAACTTGGAATAAAAGCAACTGAGTTTATCCTCCAAATGTTAAAAAGACAGATAAAATGTATAAAACAATGCTTTTCAAGACATTGGACTTAAACTCACCATTTAAAAATTATACTGAATGTAAATAGTTTAAAAATCCCAATAATTCAGATTATCAGTTTGAATAAAAAAGAAAGACCCAAAAAGAATTGCACTTTAAATATAATGACATAACTTGAAAATAAAAGGATATAAAAAGGTATAGCATACTAAGATTAATGAAAATAAAACTCTAGTGGCTTTGTAAGGTCGCATGAATTTGATTACAGAGAAACAATATATTATTAGGGAAACAGAACATTACTTCATAATGTTAAATAAGTCAGTTCATCAAAAGGTCATCACAATCCCAAACATTTATATTACCAATAAAGGAGCTTTAAAATATACATGTAAACTTGATATAACTGAAAGAAGAAATAGATAAGCTCCAATTATATTCAGATACTTCAATATTCCTACCTAGTCAAATCATTAAGTATATAAAAGACTTGAATACCACAGTTGTGTTAGGATTCTTCAGAGAAATAGAACCAATGGACTGTCTATAAAGAGATACGTAGAAAGAGACTTATTATCAGGGGTTGGCTCACGTGATTATGGAGGCTGACAAGTCCTATGACTGACCATCTTCAAGACGGGAGCCCAGGAAAGCTGTTGGTACAGTTTCAGTCATACCCCAAGGCCTGAGAACCAAGGAGCTAATGTTATACATTCCAGATTGAGTCCAAAGGCCCCAAAAAGTTCTGATGTCCAATGGCAGAATTAGTTGCTCAATCAGGAAGCTGATTTGTCCCTCCTCCATCATTTTGTTATATGAAGGCCTTTGACAGATTGGATGGGGCTCACTTATATTGGTGAAGGTGATCTTTACTCAGTCTACTGATTTATTTATTTATTTTAATATTTCTTTTCTAAAAATGTTTTATTTCTCTTTTTTTGTTTTTTTGTTTTATTTATTTCTGAGAGAGAGAGAGAGATTGAGGCAGTGTGAGCAGGGGAGGGCCAGAGAGAGAGTGGGATACAGAATCCGAAGCAGGCTCCAGGCTCTGAGCTAGCTGTCTGAACAGAGCCCAATGCGGGGCTCACACCCACAAACTGTGAGATCATGACCTGAGCCAAAGTCAGACGCTTAACAGACTGAGCCACCCAGGTGCCCCTCAGTCTACTGATTTAAATGCTAACCTATTCTAGAATTACCCTTACAGACACACCCAGAAATAATGTTTAACTATCTTTTAGCCCAGTCAAGTTGATGCATAAAATTAATCATCACAACAGTGAACCAACATAAGCTTATTGATATTTATAGAACACACCACCTAACAATAGGAAAATATACATTTTTTTTCAAGTGAACATGGGACATTTACTGGGAAAAATATTCAGTCATTAAAGTAGATTTCATTATTTAAAATATATATATGGTGTCTGACTACAAGGAACTAAATTAGAAACAAGAAAAATAGGAAGATCTCTGAAAAGTTTCCAAATATTTGGAAACTGAATATCATGCTTCTATATAACCTGTCAGAAAAAGAAGCAAAAGAGATATTAACATTTTGTCCCGGAGGCAAATGGAAACACAACAGCAAAATTTATAGGATAAAACTAAAGCAATTGCTAGAGGGAAACTTAAAGCATTAATGTGTATATTGGAAAACAAGAATCATATCAAGCCAATGACCTCAGCTCACCTAATGAAACTAGTAAATAAAGAGCAAATTACTTTCAGAATAAATAAAAGAAAGGGTAAAAATCAGTATACCAAATAACAGGTATAAATAGAGAAAGATATTAAAACCAAATGATCTTTTTTTGGTCTTTGAGAAGATTTTAAGAAATTGATAAATCTTTAACTTGCCTAATCAAAAAAAAAATGAAAGATAGATACAGAATATCAGAGTTGGAATTGAAGAAAGTGACACTGGTACAATTCCCACATATATTAAAATGTTAATAAGATAGTATTTTGAACAATTTTATGCTAATCGCTATAACTTAGAGGAAATAAACAAATTCTTTGAATGACTCCAACTAGCAAACTTAATTTAAAAGAAATGTTATAGGTCTAAATTAACCACAGTAGTGTTATTTCTAGTGAAAAATCTTGCACATAGAAAATTCTTTATCCAGATATATTCATGAATTGGTGAATTTACTGATTATTTAAGGAAGAAATACTGCCAATGCTACCAAAAAAACTCTCCAAAAAATTGAACAAAAGCAAATACTTCTTATGTTTTGAGGCCAGTATTATCCTGATGAAAAAACTAGACAAAAATATTATAGGAAAACAAACCTTCAGACTGTAACAACATTTTTCCATATATGTCTCCTGAGACAAGGGAAATCACAGCAAAAACAGACTATTGGGACTACACCAAAATTAAAAGTTTCTACACAGCTAATGAAACAATCCACAAAACTAAAAGTCAACCTACTGAATGGTTGGAGTTATTTTTAAATGAACATATCTGATAAAGGGCTAGTATCCAAAATATATAAAGAACTGATACAACTCAACACCTAAAAGTGAAAATAATCCAATTTAAAAATAGGCAGAAGGCATAACCAGACATTTTTCCAAACAATACATACAGTTGTCCAAAAGACACATGAAAAGAACTCAACAGTCATTTATCATCAGGGAAATGCAAATTAAAATCACAATGAGATGTCATCTTACAGCTGTCAGAATGCCTAAAGTCAACAACTCAAGAAGCAACAAGTGTTGCCAATGATGTGGAGAAAGGGGATCCCTCTTGCACTGATGATGGAAATGCAAACTAGTAGAGTCACCCAGGAAAACAGTATGGAGGTTCCTCAAAAAGTTAGAACTACCCTGAGATCCAGCAATTCCATTACTATGTATTTGCCCAAAGAATAAAAAAATACTAATTCAAAGGGATACATGCACCGCTATCTTAGCATTGTCTACAATAGCCAAATTATGGAAACCGCCTGAATGTCCATCAATAGATGAATGGATAAAAAAGATGTGATGTATATATGTATGTATACACATACATACATACATACAATGTAATATATTATTCAGTCATTAAGAAAAATAATTAAATCTTGCCATTTGCAATAACATGGACAGAGCTAGAGAGTATCTAGCTTCTAATAGAGCTAGCTAGCTTCTAGTAGAGGTAAGCAAAATAAGTTAGAGAAAGACAAATATTATATGATTTCATTCATATGTAGAATTGAAGAAAAAAACAAAGGGGGAAAAAAGAGAAACAACAAAGAAACAGACTTTTAACTATAGAAAACAAACTGATGGTTATCAGAGGGGAGGCGGGTTAGGGAATGGGTGAAATAGGTGTAAGGATTAAAGAGTACACTTATCATGATGAAAAAATAAAACAATAAAAAAAGAAAAGAAACCTTTTGACCAATATTCTTTATGACATAGATGTAGATACTCTAAAGAAAATTATAGCATGCTTGTTTTGACAATATATAAAAATACAATATGACCAAATGGATCATTCAACTGTTTGAATAGAAAAATATATTGATTTTTAATATCCTTTGTAATATTATACTTTTCCTGATAAAGGCTTATGTAAACAACATATATATTTTTTAAGTCATCCACTGCATTTCTCACCACCAGAGGAGCCCTATGAAGTAGTAAACATCTAAGGCTTTTCTCCACTTTCAAGGTTGTGGAAAACAATTGCCATGGATCTTTCTTTCTATGTCAGTGTTAGTCTAGCCTTCCTGATGCTGATTCAATCCTTAGGAAGTATGTCTCTTTTGTTGGAAATAGTCTTCCCAGGACCACATCTGAAGACTCATGAGTTTGGCATTCTTCTGATGAGTGCATCCCAGGTTCATCCTCTGTACTTCTTTTTTCAGAAGACACAAGTTACTGTATTTAACCATTAATTACTTCCAAAAACTGAACATCTTAACCAAACACATGTGACATTTATTAAAACTACTGAGACTTTTAGTCTTGAATATTCTTGAAAGTGCTGCAGATTTAATGTCCTGGGCTTCTCATCTTTTTCACTATACATTCTTATGGGTCATAAACTGGTATTTTGATTCCAGATACCTGAAGCTTTATAAAATGCAACTTTCTTCTATCTTTGGCATGTTTGTCTACAGTTTTTCTCAGAGCTTCATTGTGATCTTTTTCTCCCAGAAATCCTTATTTGTAGGTCATCCCCTGTACTTGCCATTACACCTGTCCTGAAATATTGTTTATGGCTCTTCTGGTCCTGCCTTTTCTTTCTTTCTCCCTGATTCATCACCTGAAATGACATAATTACAACCAACATAAATGAGCTATTCCTGTGAATCAGAGGCACTCAGAAATGCCCTGTTACTTTTACTTCTTCACCTTAAGTCTAATTCTTCAGGAAGTCAATTATAGGAAAAAGACGGGCATAAAGCTTGGATTCCTGTATTTAAGGGGCTCTAATTTCTTGTAGTCTATAAGTAATCATTTTACAATCATCATCCATCATGTTCCCCAAAGGAAATAAGCAGAGTTGGTAAGCACACACATCCACATATACACATGCACAAACATTAATCACGTGTATAATACATTGGCAAGTATGTAAAGGAAAGGTCGAGTATGTAAAGGAAAGGTCATAATATCTCATTCAATTGCTGCAGTAAATACCAAATCCAATTTGTATATACCCTGTTGTATCTGAAGCCATCCAAATGTGGCCATTTTGGAATCATACATCATAAAATACCCCCACCGTTATTTGGAAAGAGGCAAATCTTCTATTTTTCATAACTTTATATGTTCCTTTCAAATGTTTTCTTCAGCTAAGAAATTTAATTGCTATAAGGAGAGGTGGGAGGTTCTTTCTTTTTCTTTTTTTTTTAATTCCAGTGCTAAACAACTAGACACTGACAGGGTGACTCATTAGCTGAATCCATTAATCTCAGCTGAATAGAAAGATCCAGATGGAATTGAGAGGAAACAGGCCATTTCTTTCCAAGAGTTAGCATAAGGACTACTCATCTCAGGGTGCAGATTTTATATTTAGTTTTGGCTAAGGAAGTATAGGTCACATTTTATATTTCTTTTGAGGATTACTAAAGAAATGAACACTGCAGAGACCATTCTCTTTTTCTTAATTCCTAAGGATGTAAGGACAATAAAAATCTTGATATCTGCAAAGAAATACAAATATTTTCAAATTCTTTATAGTATAAAAGGGTCAATAATTTACAGTGAACTCGGATTTAGCACATGTATGCACACACACATAAAACTTCTTTTCCTATGAAATATTTATATTCATATATTCATAGGAAATATAAAATATTCCCTAGTGAAGTTCTCAAAATTCTATAAGCTTTCTTTTAGAGAGTAGAATCTCCCTTACTCAAGATGGTTACTGTCTCTTCCTTCCCTAAAAAACAAGGGTTCTGGGGGGCACCTGAGTGACTCAGTCAGTTGAACTGACTTCAGCTCAGGTCATGATCTCACGGTTCATGAGTTTGAGCTCTGAATTGAGCCCTATGCTGACAGCTCAGAGCCTGGTTCCTCCTTCGGATTCTGTGTCTCCCTCTCTCTCTGTCCCTCTCCTGCTCATGCTCTGTCTCTCTGTGTCTCTCAAAAATGGAGACATTAAACAAAAATGTTTAAATAAACATTTAAAATTTAAAAAAAAAAAAGGGGGTTCTGGTAGGGTTAGTGTAAACAACATAAGATTGGATTTGATACAATTTGTTTGAATGTTTGGTTTAATTCAGATATGTTTGGGCAATTTGCTTAATTTCTCTGAAATGTAGATCCCTTAACTGCAAATAAGGAGAAAAATAACAGTTGATCTGGTGTTTTGAGGATTATAGTAGATTGTGTCTACTATCTGTCTGACCAGGTGGTACATATACAATGATGCCTGGCCCTTTATTTATTTTTCCATCACTGATGGAAGAGATCAGGAAGCCAAAAGACAGAGTCTTTAGATGAAGAATACTGAATGAGAAGCTAGAGCTTTGAAAATGTAGTAAACCAGGTTTTATCTCTTAGAAGTAGTGAGAAAGGAAAGAGCTATTATAAAAGGGAATCAACTGTTGTATTGAGATGGTATTGAATGTATTGAAATGGCTGATAGTATGGGGATGCATAAGTATGTTAGTCCTTGGAAAGGAAGGAAATAGGAGCCTAGATTTCCTGTAGTAAAATGATGCAGAACTCAAGGACCCCATTGTGATATTCCTCTAAATCTTAGACATTATGAGTAAGCCAGAGGAAAGTAGTCCTACTCTCCACCCTTCTTTTTCCCACAGTTGGTTCCCACAGTCCTCAGGCAATTCTTTAGATAGTGATTCAGACATGGTTGGGTGGGCAATGGATGGGTGCTCACAGGACAATTGTGATTGATAACCTACTTCATGCTAACTCAGACCAATAGCATGTCCAGTCTGAGTTCAGTAGATAATGGACAGTACCACCATGGAGACAATAGGCAGAATTCACTTATAATAAATACACATAAAATATACACAAAACTATGTCTTTGTCCTATGCCAAATCCAAAGACACTGAGGTATTCTAAAATAATAAAATATTCACCAACTTCTACTATCTAGACCTAGCTGCCATGATCATCTAAGACTCACCTTGACTGAGCATGGAACCTGTTTAAAGCACCATTCCAGATTCTGAGAGGCAGTGAAAATAGAGAAGCCTTGATGGCTGTTCAAAATATCTGGAAGACTAGATTTTACAACATAATTCAATCTTAGTTATTTCCCATGCCTAGAAGAATGTTGTATATATCATAGATATTCAGTAATATTTACAATTAAAATGAATAGCCTTCTTTGTATTATTTGCTGCCATATGGGTGCTTTACTGTTTTCTCAACAAATAATTTTTACATCATAAAGGTTAAGACAAAGCACTAGTTTCTTAGTTCCTTAGAGTTGAATGCATATTTGATACTCAACAGAACCTGTTTGTTTGGCTCTGAGGAGATATATCCCTGGGGAACAGTGCTATGGAAATGTCTACTGCTGATCCTGACAAACAAGGTTATCATCTTTGTTTATATGAGAACAGTGTTCTAGAAATCTTGGACTTTTTTTTTCTAATCTCTCATCCATAGCTAAAGCTATTCTTGATGTGTTTTCTTATGTGACAAACATTTTCCCTGGAAAAAATTCTTACAGAAGTTAGACCCCAAATGGCTTACTTGTCCCACAGGGCTATTTATATTTCCAAGGGTAACAGGAGTCATGAAAATATAAAGTGACCAGCTAGTCACCAGCTCAATCAATGATTTATAATTTAATTAAATGATTCATAAGCACTGGAAATGAATGAGGAAATTTGTCTTCCAAGGATCAAGTGCTTAAAATTTTTTTGTTTTATTTATTTCTAAGAGAGAGAGCGTGCGTGCAAGAGCGAGCATGAGCAGGGGAGGGTCAGAGAGAGGGAGACCCAGAATCGGAAGAAGGCTCCAGGCTCTGAGCTGTCAGCACAGAGCCCAACGCAGGGACTGAACCCACGAACTGTGAGATCATGATCTGAGCTGACATCGGGCGCTTAACCGACTGAGCCACCCAGACCCCCTAGGATCAAGTGCTTTAATACATGGGATGAATGTGAATGGACGAAGAGCAAAGAGGCATTCCACATAGCAAGAGAATGAAGGATTGAAGCAAGACTTGGAAGCACAAATGCACATGCATATTAATGGGGCAGTAAGAACTTCTACCCATAATTGTAGAAGCAACACCAGAATAATTTATAATCCTGATGGAATTCCTAATCATTTCAGCTTTCAAATTCCTTTTTTTTTTTTTTCAGCTTTCAAATTCCTTATTCTCTTCTTTCTCCCTTCAGACCTTGTTCAGTTTTCACCTCCTCCAGAGTGACTCTGATGGATATAGGGACATAACTCTACTACCAAATGACAATCCATGTAATTTTCATTGACCATCTACTATGAGCCAGACACTGGGCATGCAACATAAGAGAAAATGCCTACTTGATAAGAACTTATGCAGGAGAAATGGAAGTAAAGTGTCTTCAGCATATTAGATAAAACATGATAAAGATTGGTTTGCACTCAAGAAGAATGAAGGAAGTTGTGTTTATCTGTATTTAGGGGGAGTACTGAAGGAGACAGACCTTAGATTCACCATAGGTTTGATAAAAAGGTTCTGAGAGTAAAGGTAAGTAAGTATTAACCAGGAAAAAGTAGGGGAGAACAATATTCCAAGCAGGACAAGCTTGTGTACAGGCAGTTAGGAAGAAAATTGACAGAATGCCTTTCCTTCACGTTAACTTTTCAGATTAAATATTGGGTAGATACACATGAATATTTATAAAAAACTAGGGTAAGATATAAAGGATAACAATACAGTGAGCACTTCTGTATCCTCTGCTCCATTTAAAAATGGTCATGATTCTTGAAGTCCATGATACTACTTCTCATTCTGTTGCTTTCCATCCCACTCAGGTAACATTGTCCTTATTTTTATCAGATTCTTGATTTTCTTTTTTCTTGTTTTTTTTTTTTTTTTTTTTTTACCGTACATTTATGCCTCTAAATAATATATAGTTTAGCTTTCCATGTGTTTGAAAATTTATGGGGTCATACTACATATATTCTGTGCCTTGTTTCAGTTTGTGATTTACCCATATGTTACATTGCATTGTATATCATAATAATAGTTTTCCATTTTAATATCATGCTTATTGACATTGTGTCCACTATGACTATTCCAGTACATTTTCTTAGTGCATGTATATGAGAGTTTTTCCTATGGAGCATGTGTAGGCTTAGAATTTGGATGTGAGGGTGTGTGCATGTCCAGGTTTGGGTAATCCCAAACTGTTTTCTAAATTGGCCATATCAATTTACATCGCTACCAGTAGTATGTGAGAAGATCTGGTAGCAAACTCACACTTTTTGCTTGTCAAAATCTGTGTTTATTATACCTCATTTTTGAAAGATACATTCACTGTGAACACAGCTCTACACTGACAGTTATTGCCTATTAGACAATGAATATTTTATTACACTGTGTTCCAGTTTTCATTGTTGCAGCTCAGAAAGCAGCTGCCATTCCAATAATTGTTCCTCTGTAAGTAATCTGTATTTTACTATGTCCATTCTAGAGTCATCTCCTTGTTGCTGATATTTAGTAGTTAGCTACAGTGTAAAATAGATATGTGGTTTTCCTGAAGCTACTGTTAATAGTTCCAGAAAACTTTCAGTCATTATCTCCTAAAATACAGCTTCTAATCATTCCTCATATATTTTCATTTTAGAATAAGATTAGATATATTATGGATAGTGTCAGTTTGTCTTATAACCTCTTTCTCATACTTCCCATCTCTTTTAGCTACATTCTAGATAATTCATGTCTACTTACCTTTAAACCTTCCATTACAGATTTTTCAAAACTTCTAATACTATACTTTCTATTTTCAGAAGACATATTTGGCTTTTTTCCAAATAAGCCTGGCATTTTATATTTTCTTAAACTTTAAATTTCCCTTTTAATCATACTTATTTTCTATTCAGTGTCTCGTAATTCCATAGTTAAAGTATTTGGACATCTGATTGATGATCTGCTGTTCCTGTCTGGTCTTATTCATGATGCCTTCTTGTGTGTTTGGTGACTATTGCCTATGATGTTATAATCTACAAACTATATTTTAATTATTTGAGGCTGTAGTTGAATTTCCGAGTCTACAGATTTTGTGTTTGTGAGTGCCTAGAGTATTATCAAAATGAGACTTTTCATTATCTAGTATGTGTACTACAGAAATTAAGTCTTAAAAATGGTCAAATTCATACCAAGCTGAGTCAGAGAGCAAACATGGTGAAAGGGGCATGGAATGGTGAAAATCTGGCACGTTATCAGAATAATACAAGTAATAAAAGGCCACTGAAGGTCTGAAAAGGGAGAAGTAAGTGATATCGTCATTTCTTGTTTTTAGGTAAATGTTTTAGATGGCAGATTATTTCAGACAGTTCAAAGTGTCAGGCAAGACCAGTTAGGTGGCTCCTTACTGTAAGTGTTTCAGGCAGATGATGAAGTCATCTAGAGAAGTAGAGACAAAATAGAAGAATAGATTTGGGAAATGCCATGAGGTAAAACAAACAATATTTACTGATTACTTGAAGGAGAATGATATGGAAAGAATAGATTGAAGAGTTTTCATGACCTCCACATCCCTTATTCGAGCAAATGGCCATGTATTGTAGCCGTTCACAGAAATAGTAATAAAGAGAAGGTTTTGCTCTCCCTATGGAATTTCTCCTTAGGTTAGTTTTGGCCTTTGAGGCAGGTCTGGGACATTAAAATGCTGTAATTATTTTTTCACAAATATTTATTGTCACTATATACTAGGCTTAGTGCTATTTTGCTCTTGAGTCTCATATGCTCACGGCACTTACTGGTCAAGGATGGAAATAGAGATTTGGAAGCTATCAATTTCAACATCATAGGTAAAACCAAGAGTCACTGGAAGTTGATGAGCATTTCTTAGGAGGGAGAAGAGCAGCAATCAAATGGCAGAATTTGGGGGAGCCTGAGGTTTTACTGGGTGATGGAGGGGGAATCTGAAAATGAAAAGGTGGTAAGTAGAGTTGTGGTTGCAGATAGAAAGATGTGAGTAGAATTACAGAAGCCAAAGAGGTGCAGATAATCAGAATAAAAGACTGAAGAAAATAAACATAAACAACAGAAATAAATCATAAAATTCTGTTAGATTTACTAGAGAAATCTAATAAGTAATGAAAAATATTCTTTGCTGATATGAAGCCCATTGATAACTTCAGTTAGGGCAGTTTCCATAGAATGATCTAGCCAAAAATCTATTCAGGGTAGATTAAAAACTGAGTGTAACAGAGCAGATGGCTACAACTGGAAAATGAGTTGAGAATTGAAAGAGAAAGAAGAGTAAGTTTAAAAATGATCCAGGAAAGATTTTTCTTTTCAGAGAATGTTAGAGATTTGAATATACTTACAAGAGTGGGTAGAAAGATAATCAGAATGAGACTTCTTGAAGATAAAGAAAAGAGGAGAGAAAAATTATTGGTTAATATGGAGGATTTGAAGAGATAGGGACAAAAACACAGGTGGAGTGGGTAAGAACAAGGATACCTGTCATCTGAGATGCAGATGACAATTAAGGGAGGGCAGAAAACTGCAGAATTTTACACCTGGTTGCTTCTACATAATTCACCTATATTTAAATGAAAAGACAATCTCTTTCCACTCTCATAACTATTACTGAGAAAATAGCTGACCCATTTGAGTATATACAATATGCCAAGATAGTTCTAAGCAAGTATGTTCATTATCTCATTTAATCCTTGTACTGCCTCTGCATGATAGCACTTGCCCTCCTCCTCCTCTTCTTCACCTTCTTCCCATGATATAACTGAGGCACAGAAATTTTAAATAAATTGCCCAATATCATAATAAGAGGAAGAGTCAGAATTTTACCTGAAACAATTTACTATAGAGGGAAGCACTCCTAATCTGAGAATTTATATATATTTTCTTATTTAGTTCTCAACTCCAGAGGGCATTTATTATGTCTTCAACTTCAAGCTATAGTTTGCCTTCTGCCTCAAGTATGACTCAAAGCAAACACAATTTTTCGGGCCCCAAAGTTTAGGGATTTTCTGGATCTTAGGGAAGAGATGGTAAACCATGACTGCTAGGAATGGCCATGTCTGTGGGCTTTCCCCACTCCCAAGGAATCCAGCCCTCTGAGGGCTAAAGAGAGTGTTCCAATTCTGAGGAAAATATGCTTGAACAGAGCAAGGAAAAGATAGGATTGGGGGAAGATCCCATGAAGAAAAAAGCAATCCAATTGTTTTGGGAGACAAGCAATCAAAATAAAAAATCTTAGATGATACATGCTTGTAATTTTGTGAAATGACATTTTTTTCAGAATAAATAATAAATTGTATGCTTTTCCTCCCACATGCAGATGGCATAAATGTTTTAATTACTGAGATGATATAGTAATATTAAAGATAACGTTTGAATTAAAAATTACCTGTCATTTCATCATCCCAATAAGCTACTTACTTTCATTTTTTATGTGTATTATAGTCTACATGAAAGAAACATTTCATTGTCTTCTTGTATTAAAATCGCAGTGACAGAAGCATTTTGATGTGACAACTTAGTATGATTTTAATGAGTTTGTCATATTCCATCAAGTAAATGTAAGTTTAGTATAGAGTATTTTGGCTATTCTTTCTCCTTTTTTTAAACTATTATAAACTACTCTTCAATAGATCTGTTGAATTACAAAACAATTTGCTTCTGTTGAATGATTTCTTTAGGATAAATTCTTATGAAAAGAATGACGAGGTCAGAAGGAATGAATACCTTATGGTTTTTGCTATAGACTAGGCATTAATATGTAATTTTTCAATGTATTTTATGTATTTTTCCTCTTTTGTTTGCCTTTAGACAGACACTCCGTGGAGGTCCCCACACCTTTCCCAGGAGAACAGGAAGTGGCAATTCAAAGGTAAATGTGTTGTCTCAAAGACCGAGACTATAGAAACACAAAGAGGACTCCAAAAGAGGTAACACCTTTAAAGGTGTCTCTGTTCTTGTTCCCACCATATTGTACTCCTCTATTTATTGTTTCCCCTTTCCTACATACCTTTCCAGAATCCTGCATGCTCTTGGGCATGGGCATGGTTGTAGCGGCTCAAATCCAGCCAGCCCTGAGGATGTGAAAAGGACTGGGTGGACAATGTATGCATTAGCGGCTGACTGAGGATGAATATATGGGGCATAAACTTTCTCTTGAGAATTTTCTTTGTTGAAGCTATAGTTTGCTTAGGGGATTTTTGTCACTTGTTCTACCATTCCCATGTTCTCCTATGAAATTCCTCTTTTTGAATTTCAGCACAAATTAGACCGTTTACATAGTAGAGGCTGGGTTATCAGTCCATTTTCTCATGTCCCTTGTTTTCTATATTTACTCTCTTTACTTGTTGGCTAAGTAAAATGTAAATAACTCAGTGGAGGAGTGAGAAAAGGCCCTCAAATATGGTGGTGACACACAAGTCGATAAGAACCAGGATTCTGCCCAGTGAAAGCCAAGGGGACTGTGATGTGAATGGGAATATGCTTCCATTGTGTTAAATCACACAGATTGAGAAATTGGTAGTTTCTGTAGCTGGGTGTTCATCCTCCTAATGATGTGGCTTGGAGTGTTGGGGGTTGGAGCTGATGGCCAAGAAAAAAAATTCTTCAGACATCATCAGTGCAGAAAGGTGGTTTTATTAAGTACAGGGACAGGACCCGTGGGCAGAAAGAGCTGCACTGGGGTTGTGAGGAATGACTGATTATAAAAGATTTTCTATCCTGTGGAGGAGACAGTGATATTGGGACTCCAGGAAACGGAGTCTATAGGTTTCTGGAGGTTGCTTTTTGCTTGTAAATTATTAAGACAAATGCAAACTGATGGAGACTCCTGTCCTGCATGACTGTGATCTTTATCTGTTAACCATTTGGTTTTCCCTTTCCTTTGTTCTTGGGCTGCCAGAAGTTTTGAGGAATGTCACACACATCCTACCTGAAAGGCCAGGGGGGCTGGGAGGGTTGTTAGCTTGTGCTTTGCCCTCAGCTTGTCTTTTCTCCCTCATCACTAATACACTTTATACAGTGATGAGAATAAATCCATAGGACCTTGCTAAATATCACATGATGTTCATCACTAGGCTAGATAGTTGAATGAAATCTTTAAGGAACTCAATCTGGGATTGAGTCTTTGGCTTTGTTGCTGTGAGTGCAGAGGATACAGGACCCTAAGCTGTGGCTAATGAGGTTGTCATTTATCTCCAAACTACCTGAAGAATCCAGGCTGTGGAGTTCTGAATATAAATTGTAATCCTTCTTAGTTATAAGGGTTTGGCAGCCTTACCTTCCAGGAATAAGTCTTATTCTAGGAGGTTTTTTGGCATTTTGGTATCTTTTTGTTTGTTTGTTTATAACCAGCTCTCTTCAACATTGCCCAAAATGATTAGGTGTAAGACTGTGGACATGGCCTCCAGATCATTAAACCACAGTTTCGTAACATAAATAATCTGAATTCAATATATGTAATGCCACAAGAAATAAATGACTGTGAAATCCCCTGCGTATGGTTCTTCAGATGTGACTCTGGGGGCAAGCCACCTCACATGGAAAGATATCTGCCTGAGGTGATTAGGCTGGAATTTAATTTTACTTAAACATGTGAACACTTTTAATAAGGCTCTGGAGGTATTATGAAGTTTGCAGAATCTTTATATTTGAAAAATGTTTTATTTTGCTTGATAACATGTAGAAAAGCCCTTATTGTGATTAGCATTTGAATAGGAGGATCATCTTAATACTCTTGTTATTAATATGACAGATTTTATCTTCCCAAAGGTGACAATTGAACCCAGTTCTCAGATCAGTTAATCCTTGTATTTATGTGAATTGAACTTTTCTACCTTGTAATTTGGTTCTGGAGTACATTGGATTTCCTCCTGCCCTGTGGGGTTCATGCATCAATTTAAATACCTAAGTTATTGGCCTACTTTTTTGCTTAATAAGAAAACATGTTTTTTTTTCTTCTGAGTTTTAATGGTTGTTTACATGTTTTATGCTGGTAACAGTCCGTGTTGTCATTTGTAGGCTATTGAACCTCTGTGATGTTGCATCTGCTTCTGAGACACATGTTTCAGTTACTTTAAAGACATTTTTAATGAATGATGGTACCTGAGCACTTGCCTTTTACATGGAAGTGGGAAGTAAAAGTAGGGAGAAAAGGAAGAAGAAATTATTTTTTTATATACTCTTCTTTCTACTTATCTGTAATGTAGGAACCCTCAAGTTACCACTCTGTAAACCAATCACTGTTGTCTTCTCCTTGCTAAGAGTCACCCCACTTGTTTTTGTGGTCCTCAGCTTGCTTCTGGCATTGATCCCTTGCTGACTATATTCCAGAGAAGTTCTGTAAAGTCAAGTCTATGGTTCCTGAGTCTGCATTGTGCGTTACTGCTCATTGTGTTTGGCTCTCAGAGAAACCACCTTCCATATGTGACTATAAGCTTTGTTTAAAGCCATAGGTAATGTGCACCTACCTTTGGGTACAGCAAGAGCATATAAATTCTGACTTGAAGTTCATGTCAGAGATAGGTCTGGACAGAAATTCAGGTTCTGAAAAATTCCAAGATATCTCTCTGATTGCCAACCATTTTTGCCTTGGCCATTTATCTAGACCAGCTCCCACTCAAGTCCGTTACACCTAACCACCATCTCCTCTCCAGTAAACTTCCAAGAAGAGCCCCACATTTGGCTCCCCTGACTTCTCCAGCCTCTGTTGCAGCCTTTCTTCTCTACATGGTAATATAGTTACTGCCCCCAAATTCTCCCAATTTTCTCTTTTGGGACTATTCTTTAAATTCCTTGTCTTCTCTTGGTTGATCTGGATCTCATTCCATTCTTCAAAGCTCAACTCAAGTCCTATCTTCTACAAACCAGGGTAGAAATCTATCTCCTTAAAACCTCCTGATAGCTTGCTCCCAGTTACTCTTTGGAGACAAAATACAAAACACACAGAAAAAGGAATACAAAACCAGAACACTTCCATGATAAAGTCATCTTCCTTTGGTATATCATATATGGAGTATATTGTTAAGGACCAATTACACTATGTTATTCAGATATTTGCAAGATGAATACAAAGCATGAAATTATGTACTAGCAAATTTAGATTCTAATCCCTTTCTAGTCACTATGACCTTGGGAAACTTAATTTTCCTCTTTGCATTTCCAGTTTTACTTTTCTATAAAAAGATAATACTATGTGAGTGAACTCATTCTCATATAAAGTTGCTATCAGAAAACTTCACTTTGTAAAATTTTAGAATAGTGACATTTTTTATTAACCAGATTCTGTATAAAAGTTAGTGTATCCTCCAACTTTGGTAAACATAATAATTTGTAGTTGATGCAAATTTATTTAAAAATATGAATAAGATTCTTAAGCAGGTATCTGTAAATTACACTTGAAAATTAGTCTCATCAGTCTCATTATTTTAGAATCCCATTGGTGGGGTTTTGTGGTAATGGTGGGGGTTCAGAGCTGATGGGCAAGAAAGAATTTTTGAAGACATCTTTGGTGCAAAAAAAAAAAAAAGGTTATTTTATTAAGGCATGGGACAGGACTCATGAGCAGAAAGAGCTGCACTGTGGTTGTGAAGAGTGATTTATTATATACCTTCAGGTTGGGAGGGGGTTAGGGACAGGGTAAGTCTCTAAGGAATTTTGGAAGCAAGATTTCTAGGACCTTGAGGGTCTTGCTGTTGTTAGGAAAATGTTATTTATTACTGTTTAGTAAAACCTCAGTCATGAGACCCTTCAGATGTATATCAGAGGCCATATGCTTAGAACATAATTGTCAACATATATTTGGGAGTTAAAGATAAAGGATGTTTGCAAAAGAATTTTTATGTGTTTAAGGAGACTGTCAGGTTCTGGGTGGGTGGAGGAGGGGTTCAGGATCATGTTAAGACAATATTCTCTTTTGTTCCTTACAAAGTATCATCATTGAGGCAGCTGAGCTCCTGGAGGAAGGTTACTCTGCCTGTTTCAAGGACTTGTCAATGGGCTGTAGGCAGTAAGAAAATTTACTTTTTCATTTGCCTTTGTTCCCATATCACCATGGCAAGCACTTAAACCCCCTTGATTAGGGTGATATTAGGGCTCCAGTAAACAGAGTCCATAGGTTTCTGGAGATCAGGCTATAGATAAGTTTGCCTTTGTCTTGCAGTTTGGTAAGTTATTTGTAAACTAAAATAGACTCCTGTCCTACATGGCTGTGATCTCTATCAGTCAACCATTTGTTTTTCTTTCCTTTGTTGTTTGGCAGCCAGGCTGTCTGGAGGAATATCGCACATATCCTACCTTGGGGGTGGATGGGTGCTGTTAGCTTGTACTTTGCCCTTGGCTTGCCTCATGTACCCTCATCACCATAGATTCATCCTTTAAATATCTGGTGGCACATTTCCTATGATTCTAACAGGAAATATCTTTTTTTTCTCCTCACATACTTTTTTCAACAAATAGTTTCCTGCCACACCTTTATATCAAATGAAAATACACCTGAATACAAATTTCGAAGAAAACTTGTATTGAAATAAATAGTGCAAAATTTATATAGGTGTTATGTTGGCAGATCAGGGCTTTTCCAAAGGAAATGATGATGGCATGCCATCCAAATCTCACAGAGAGAAATCTCCTGTTACTTTGAATGTTTCAGAATTTGCAAGGTGGTGGCTGCACTCCCCAGCCTCTCTGAGGTCTGTTAGGTCTTCTTGAGAAGCAAGAGGCAAGAGTGTTGGTTCAGGAATGATAGCTGAGTGAAGAAGTGGGAAGTCTTTACAGTAAAGTTTTGATAAAGTGACCCTTCCGAACAGTCAACAGCAATTCTGCTGGGCATTTGGACAAGTAAGTGGATCTGACTTTCAAAATATCAAAAGAAGAGGAAATTCTTTCTTCTAGGCTAGTGTGGAGGGAGAGCGAAACAGCCCTGTTAGGGCAGTAGAGGCAGGATCACAGCTTACTGCTGACAGTGACTACTAACAGGTGCAGCTTCTGTCACGTCACACTGCCAGCCTCCACCCTATTGCTGACAAAGACATTGCCCTTTAGTAGACTTGATTCACTAAAATAATGAGAGGCCAGAAGAAAATGCATTTGCATAATGTAAAGAGTGTGTGTGTTACTGCCGAGGAAGAATGTCATATATAATAAAAATGCTAAGCATTCTGTCCTCCCCAACTAAATGCATAACCCTAGGGTCAGTGACAACCAAAGTATAAACCCTCAGAGCATAATTTGGATGCAGATCTGGTGGAGTTTTCATTCTTTTTAGGCATCTCTGAAGCCCTCTTTTGTACAGAGGAGGCATACAATAGATATGGTGGAAAGTGTTTAGAGTGAGAAGGCAAATTCTACTTTTACACTTGCTTATTATGATCCTTAGTGGAAGTCATTTATTATTTCTAAGCCTCAGCAATTAATGCACAAAATGGGGACAGTGTTGTATGTGAGATGAACAATGTAACGATCAACATTTTTAAATTATGATGTGCAGATTTTAAAAATCATTAATGTCTCAGAATCAAACACTTAATTTAATTGGGGTTCTCTGAGAAATAGGCACAAAGAAGGGTTTAAATATATAAGATTTTTACTAGTGAAAATGCCTGTGTCAAAGAAAAGAAGGAGGGAGCTGAGGGAAGCTGGGGGAAAAGAATACCCTGATGCAAGTGTGACCCTGAGTGAAGGAGAGAGGAAGGAAGTTTGGGTGAATGTATCATAGACTGTGGTACAGTTTAAGGTTTGGCAAGTCCATATTGTCTTCAAGCTAAAGATGACTATTGGAGTGGCATGTCTCCTGGCAATGGATGTGCCTTAGTATCTCTGCCAAACTCGGCCACTGGTTTGAGGAGGCATGGCTTTGGTGCAAAGACAGCGATGGATACCAAATTGCAACAGTTGTTTCAGTTACGTTCCCTATGGTTGGGTGTCTGAGAGCAGTCTTGTGGCTATCACATTTATTTTACACCCAAGGAAGTTTTCTTAGAAGAATAGAAATGGATGAAAGAAGGAACCAGCCATGAAGAGATGTGGACACAGGTTGTACGCAGAAGGAAGAGCTATTATAAAGTTCCAGGACTAAATGAGCCGTCACGAGGTTCAATGAGACTAGTATGGCTGGAGCACAGCAAGGGAAGGGAGAGTTGTAGAAGGGGATGTCTGGGAAGTAGCCAGATCAGATAATGTAAGGCCTTATAGGTCATGTGAAGTTTCCATTTTTTTAGCATAAAATGCAAAACCACTGGAGTGCTTTTTTTTTTAATTTAAAACATTTATTTATTTATTTGAGTATACTTGACACATAGTGTTACATTACTTTCAGGTATACAACATAGTGATTTGACAAGCTTATATATTATGCTATATTCACCATAAGTATAGCTACCATGTGTCCCATTACACTGCTATTAAAATATTACTTACTGTATTCCTTATGTTCTGCTTTTTATACCCATGCTTACTTATTCCATAACTGGAGGCCTGTATCTCCCTCTCTCCTTCACGTAGTTTCCCAGTCCCCTACCCCTCTCCCCTCTGACAACCATCAGTTTGCTCACTGTATTTATAGTTCTATTTTTTATTTATTCACTTTTTAGATTATTTTTGTATTTATAGTTCTAATTCTATTTTTTATTCATTTTTGTAGATTACATTTTTGAACTGAATCATATGGTATTTGGCTTTCTCAGTCTGAGTTACTTCACTTAGCATAATACCCTCCAATTCCATCTATGTTGTCTCACCTGGCACCATCTCATCATTTTTATGGCTGTGTAATATTCCTCTCTCTCTCTCTCTCTCTCTCTCTCTCTGTGTGTGTGTGTGTGTGTGTGTGTGTGTGTGTGTATGTGTGTGTATTCCATTCATCTGGTGAAAGACACTTAGGTGGCTTCCATGTCTTGGCTACTGTAAATAATGCTCCAATAAACATATTTTTTCAAATTAGGGTTTTCATTTTCCCTGGGTAAATACCCAATAGTGGAATTATTGGATAACATGGTATTTCTATTTTTATTTTTGAGGAATCTTCATAATGTTTTTCACAGTGGCCGCAACCAATATTTGTCACCAAGAGTGCACAAGGGCTCCTTTCTCTCCAAATTCTCACCAACACTTGTTTCTTGTCATCTCGATTTTAGCCATTCTAGTAGATGCGAGGTAATATCTTAAATTTTTGCATTTCCCTGATAATACGTGATGTTGAGCATCTTTTCATGTGCCCTTTGTCGTCTTTGGGAAAAAATGTCTGTCCAAGTCCTCTGCCCATTGTTATTAGGTGCACTGTTTGATTTTTTTTGGTGTTGAGTTGTGTAAGTTCTTTATATGTTTTGGATACTAACCTCTTGGCAGACTTAATGTTGGCAAGTATTTTGTCCCATTTAGGAGGTTGTCTTTTTGTTTTGTTGGTGGTTTTCTTTGCTTTTTAAAAGCTTTTTTATTTTGATGTATTCCCAATAGTTTATTTTTGCTTTTGTTTCCCTTGCCTTAGGAGATGTACCTAGAAATCTGTTGCAATTGCCAATCAGAGAAATCACTGTCTGTGCTCTCTTCTAAAATTTTTTGTGGTTTCAGTTAACATTGACATTATAACAATATTTGTTCTTCAGTTCCATGATCATAAAGTATCTCTTCATTTGTTCACATCATCTTCTGTTTCTTTCATCAATGTCTTAAACATTTTCAGAGTATAGGTCTTTCACCTCATTGGTTATGTTTATTCCTAAGTGTTTTGTTCTTTTGGGTACAATATTAAATGGTATTGGGTTTTTTTGTATTTCTCTTTCTGCTTAAAATAATTCTCTTTCTGCTACTTCTTTATTAGTGTATAGAAACATTACCAATTTTGGAGTATTAATTTTGTATCCTTCCATTTCACTGAATTTATTACTTCTAGTAGCTTTTTGATGGAGTCTTTTGAGTTTTGTATGTATAGTATCATGTTGTCTGAGATTACTTACACTTTGATTTCTTTATCAATATGAATACCTCTTTTTTTTTCCTTCTCTGAGTGCTGTGGCCAGGACTTTCAGTACTATATTAAGCAAAATTGGCAAGAGTGAATATCCTTGTCTTGTTCCTGATCTTAGAGGGAAAGCTGTCAGTTTTTCACCAATGAGCACCCTGTTACCTGTGGGTTTTTCATATATGGCCTTTATTATGTTGAAGTTTGTTCCCTTTAACTCTGTTGAGAGTTTTTATCATGAAAGGATGTTGAATCTTGGCAAATGCCTTTTCTCCATCTATTGAGATGATCGTATGATTTTTGTCTCTTAATAGTGTATAGAAATGCAATGGAGTTCTGTGGTTTCATTGATTTTCTCTATTTTTATTTGTTTCTGTGTCATTTATTTCTTTTCTGGTTGTATTATTTCCTTTCTTCTCACTTTGGACTTTCTTTTTTCTTCTTTTTCTAGTTCCTTTGGATGTAAGCTTAGATTGTTCATTTGAGCTTTTTCTTGTATCTTGAAGCAGGCCTGTAGTGCTATATATTGCCCTCAGAACTGCTTTTACTCTGTCCCAAAGATTGTTTTTCTTTCATACTTTATTGTCAAGTTGGATTCCATATAATACCCAGTGCTCATCCCAACAAGTGCCCCCCTCCATGCCCATCTCCCCCACCCCCATCAACCCTCAGTTTGTTTTCAGCATTCAAGAGTCTCTCATGGTTTGCCTCCCTCCCTCTTCCCAACTATTTTTCCCCTTCTCCTCCCCCCTGGCCTTCCAATAAGTTTCTCCTAGTCCTCCTATAAGTGGAAGCATATGATATCTGTCTTTCTCTGCCTGACTTATTTCGCTCAGCATAACACCCTCAAGTTCCATCCATGTTGCTACACATGGTCAGATTTTATTCTTTCTCATTGCTATGTAGTATTCCATCGTATAGATAAACCACATCTTCTTGATCCATTCATCAGTTGATTCTGTCCCAAAGATTTTGGACTGTTGTGTTTTCATTTTCATTTTTCACCAAGTATTTTTAAATTTATTTAAAATATTTAAGTTTAAAATTAAAAAATTAAAATATTTAAATTTATTTGATTGTGTCATTCTCTCACTGGTAAAGTGTATCTGTTGTTTAGGGATGGAATGTTCTGTATATATCTGTTATATCCATTTGGTCCAATATATCACTCAAAGACATTGTTTTCTTATTGGTTTTATGTCTGGATAATTTATTGATGTAAGTGGGGTATTAAAATCCCCTTCTATTATTGTATTACCATCAATTTCTTTATGTGCCTGAATATTTGATTCATGTGTCTAGGTGCTCTAGTGTTCTTCTTTTTTGGATGATCCCTTTATCATTAAGTAATGCCCTTGTCTGTCTTTTGTTACGGTCTTTGTTTTAAAGTATATTTTATCTGATATAAGTATTTTTTACCCTGGCTTTTTTCCCCACTTTCATTTGAATTGTCAGCATTTTTCCATCCCTTCACTTTCTGTCTATATGTGTCTTTAGATCTGAGGTGAGTCTCTTGTAGGCAGCTTTTATATGTATATGTGGCTATATATATATATATATATATGTGTGTGTATAATACATATGTATATGTGGCTATATATATGTGCCACCTCTGTCTTTTGCCACCTTATGTCTTTTAATTGGACCATTTGGGCCATTTAGTTTTAATTTTTTTTTTATGTTTTTTTTTTTTTATTTCTAGGAGAGAGAGAGAGAGACAGCGTGAGCAGGAGAGGGTCAGAGAGAGGGAGTCACAGACTGAAACAGGCTCCAGGCTCTGAGCTGGCAGTCAACACAGAGCCCGACGCGGGGCTCGAACCCAAGAACCGCGAGATCATGACCAAAGCAAAAGTCGGACGCTTAACCGACTAAGCCACCCAGGCGCCCCGGGCCATTTAGTTTTAAAGCAATCATTGATGGATATAAACCATTTTAAAGTTTGTTTCCTAGTTGTTTCTGTAGTTCTTTTTTGTTCCTTTCTTCTCCCGCTCTCTTTCTTTGTGATTGATGAGCTTCTATAATGCTATGTTTGGATTTCTTTTTCTTCATTTTTTGTGTGTATCTATCATAGGTTTGGGGTTTGGGATTACCATAAGGTTATATAACATCCTAAGTAAATAACAGTCTATATTGATTTGATGGTCATTGTTTTCCAGTCCCCCTGACCTGGAAAACATTCCCACAGCTTCTCCAGTGCTTTACAGCTTTCTAGCGTTGTCTCTTTTTCTATGCTGGTTGCTCTTTTAAACCACAGCTTTTTTTTTCTAATGTGCCCAAGGACAGAAGAATTTGTTCCTTGTCCTGCAGTACTATCCTTCCCCATTGCCATTGGGAGCATCAGGGGTAGGGATTCCCTTTGTTACCATGTCTGTCTGCCTTGCTATTCTCTTGTTGTTCTATCTTTGGTTGTTCAGTAGCTGTTAATTCAGTCCAGTGTTCTTCAGGAGGAATTATTCTATCACTAGGTGTGATTTGCTATGTTCCATGAAGGAGATGAATTCAGGGTCTTTCTACACTGACATCTTAGACCCTGACCTCTACAGTGTTTTGGGTTTGTTTTATTTTTGTTTGTTTGTTTGTTTGTTTTAGGCAGGTGAGTATACTGATCCTAGCTATACTTTTTAAAGAGATTAACCTCTCTGTTGTGTGACAGACAAGAATGAGGGAAGGGACTGGTTAGCAGATCTAGTTCAGGTGAGAGACTATGGGCCATGACTTGGACAAGTATAGTAATGGTGGAAGTGGAGGGAATTAACTCATCTGGGTAATGTTTTAGAAATCTAGTCAGCATAACTTTCTGATATACTCCAGAGGAAGAAAAAATTATTTAAGGGTTATGCCTTATCCTTGACTATAGGAACTCTGTGAACAGGACTGTATTTATTAAGAGTAGAAGAAGAGTAAGGGAAGAACAAATTTAAAAGGTGGGGAAGTCAAGTTTTCTGAGTGGGACATGTTTAGCTGAAGCTACTAGGCATATGCCATTCACAAAAATGTTAAGAAGGTAAATATGTCTGAAGTTAGAGAGAATATGAAGTCTGAAGATATGATTTTGAAAGTCATTGACATATGAGTGATATTTGATTCTGTGGTACTATATGAGATTAAATATATAAAAAATAACTAGAGAAGGGAAGATGTTATAGAACCAAGTCAAGCAGTTAAATTTTGAAAATTCTGGAGGAGATGGATAAAGATAGCAAACTAGAACCAAAAAAATATGGTATAATAGACACCTGGATAAAACTTCAGTAATGAGGGAAAATCAGTGATATTCCATGTCATTTTGAGGTTAAGATTAGAGACAAGGCAATGTCATACTACAATACAAAAGTCACTATTATTCTCCTGATATTGACTTATAAAGGTTTAGTGATTGGTCAAGGGCCATGCTGCAAATCTATGATAAAGCCAGGATTCACATACAGCTCTTTAATTTTATATATATATGTATATATATGTTATATATACACACATAATTCATGCCTTCACTGTCATTACAATTGATCACTCTATACTAATCACACTGAAGTTTCAATCTTATCTCTTTAACCATATTGGAAGCTCTTTAAAGAAAAAAAAAAAAAAAACAGTGGCTTATATAACTGCAGAATTCCCCGTAACATCTAAACATGTTGCTCAGAGAAGGTGTTGTAGTTTGGTAGTTGGTTGGGCAAGTGTATTATGTGGTGAATCGTGCTAGCAAAGCAAGCAAAAAGACCCACAGTTGATAACTGCCATACTGTTCAACCCATGTGGATATTCCATCTCACTAGAGAGAAAAATAAATTTCCCTTGCCTTTCTTGCTTCAAGTGAGTCTAAGGCCACTTCTGAAACAAGTGGAAGTTAATTGGAGAAACTTGGTAATGTTTGAACCTCCTAAAGCAATTCTTTATTCCTAAATTCTCAAAAGTAAAATTTTGGAGCATGAATATAACTTAACCTTGTGACAGAATATTATCTTTAGACACATTTGCTGTTTCATGGTTCAGTTTGTTTGACCCACAATTCTCATAAAATCAGTATTTTATAACTGGTACTTATCAACCATGAAACTGTAATTGTGATTTTTTAAAACCAATATATACCTGGAGTGCAAAATATATTTTCTGTTTGAATAGTAGAAGTGGAGCATGTATTTATCAATAGAGTAGTTTCTGATTATCCACACTTTTGCTTTCCACAGTTTTAGTTACCTATCGTCAACTGCAGTCTGGAAGCAAATGATTCTAGTTCTGTCATATCAGAAAGTCAGTAGTAGTCTAACCCTTTATTATTGTGCCTAAATCTTTCACCTTACTTTATGTCATCATATAGGCATTTTGTCATGTCACATCATCATCATAAGAAAGGTATGTATAGTACCATAAGATATTTTGAGATAGAAAGAGACCAAGTTCACATCACTTTTATTACACCATGTTATAATTGTTCTATTTTACAATTAGCTACAGTTGTTCATCTCTTACTGTGCTGAATTTATAAATTAAAGTTTATCATAGGTATACACGTACAGGAAAAACATACTATAGATAGGATTCAGTACTATCCACACTTTCAGGCATCTACTGGGGGTATTGGAAGTTTCTGTAAAATGGTATCACTTTGAAGATGAATCATTTGATTTTCCATATACAGACTGGTATTATTATTTTGGAAATTTAGATGTAAATGCTGACCAGTATTTTCTTTATTTTGCTACCATTTAGTATCTGAAACAGGTGTTAGTAGTTTGGAAATGAAGGATACATCATCTGTGTTGCCATAGTCCATTGATTATGAGACAGCTAGGACCTAAGGGAGTTTGGCCTGGAGAAAACACTGGTGACATGCAAAATGTCAATAAATATTTGATGTGCTGTCATGTGAAACAGGAGGCAGACTTGCTCTGTTTGGCTCCAGAAGGCAAAACTAGGACTAATATGTGGGAATTACATGGAGGCAGATGTGGACTTGCGATTAGGAAGAACTTTCTAATAATTGAAATTATTTGAAATTGAAGAGGACAATTTCTTGAAGCAGTCAGTTCTCCACTGCTTAGAGTGTTAAAGGAGAGAGTAGGGGATTTCTTTTCAAGGATGTTTTAAAAGAGTCATATTGTCTGCATGCTTGGAATAAGTGATCTCCAGTACATCTACCAGATCAAAGTAACTGAGGTCTTTTAAGTTTTATATAAAGCTGGAGCTATAGTATAAAGAAGAGGGTACCACTCTTCCCTCTCATTCCCCATGGATACCACTATCAGCATGTGTCACTATCTTCAAGTTCTTTGGAAAGTGTATGCACAAACTGAATAATCAAGGTTAAAAGTCCACTCATAGGCTTAGGATGGCCTCTAAAGCTTGTTATCTTTGGTAACATCTAATATTTTGGCTCCTCAGTTTATTTGTTCTTTCAGTGTCTCTAACCCTGCTACCTTTTATTCCTCTGTCAAATCTTTCTAGTATTACTAGTTCTCCCAACTTTTTTTTTTTTTTTTGAGAGGGAGAGAACAGGGGAGGGGAAGAGAGAGAGGGAGAGAAAGAATCCCAAATAAGCTCCACATTCAGCATGGAAACTGATGAGGGGCTCAATCCCACAACTCTGGGATCATGACCTGATCCAAAATCAAGAGTCAACCGATTGTATCGTACAAATGGATTCCCTGCATTCCTGGGTGGCTCAAGGTATTTTTTATATTCCTAAATTATTACTACATGTCACCTGTTTTTTACTATAAGAAAAATATAGTTCTATCCTGAGTCTTTTTCTTGACCCTCCATTCTTCCAAAGTTACGGATCCTTATTTCTCACAACCCATTTGTCATGTTTTGGGAAGATAGACTCTCTTTTTTTTCCCATAATTTTAATTCCAAACCATTACTTTTGAATGTCCTGTTCAAAGGTTGCTCTTGGCCAAAATCCATCATATGAACATTATCAGAAATGTTGTCTTCCAACCTTTTCATTCCACTCTATTCATTTTAGTAGCTGGCTTACAGTCTTTGTCAATTTCTGCCTTCATGTGGAGGACAGCCAAATATCCATTTACTTATTTTTCCCTCCTTCCTCCCTCACTTCCTCCTTCACTTCCTTATTTAAGTTCAAGTTAGATAACATACAGTGTAGCTTTGGCTTCAGGAGTAGAACCTAGTGATTCGTCTCTTCCATATGACACCAGTTCTTATCCCCAAAATTGCCCTCCTTAATGCCCATCACCCATTTAACATCTGACCCTCAGTTCTCTGTATTTAAATCTCTCATAGTTTTCCTTCCTCTCCATTTTTATCTTATTCTTCCTTCCCTTCCCCTATGTCCTTTTAAACAGTGTATCCCAACATTCGGCTGCTTGTATTCTTGAAATTCTCAACTCCAATGAACTCTACCTATATTTTAGTTCTGCTATCTATTCCTATGGTCAAAATTGTACTTTTTCAATTTCCAGAATTATAATTATTTTAAAGCATTTTATGGAAGTATAATACATATACAGAGATGTGTATATATCGTACATGTATAGTCAGAATTTTCTGAGCTAAACACAACTATATCACCAATATAAGATTCCAAATATCCTTCTAATCCCCACTTCTCTAGTAACTACTTTTCTGAGAATAACTAAAACCTGTCTAGTTTTGGCAATTTTATGATACTTAAAAATGGAATAATGTAATACATATTCTTTTGTTATCAGATACTTTTCTTGCACATTGTCTGTACATTATATCAATATTATCATCTAAGATCTACTCTCATTGCTTTTCAGTATTCCATTATGTGAATATGCCAAAATACGTTTATCAGTTATGATGCTCAAGGTCAGTGGGTGGTTTTCAGTTATCTATTTCAGATAGTGGTAATCTGAACATTTGGATGTATGTCTTCTGACCATACTTATTTTTTCTTTGGTTTCGAATAACTTTATTATAGTGTGTCAACATATGGTTTTCTTTACACTTACTCTGCTTGGGTTTCTCAGACCTTATTGAATCTGTGGCTTGATATCTTTCAATATTTTTGGAAAATTATGAAATGATATGTCTTTAGATGTTCCTTTTGTAATACCTATATAATTGAAATTACTTAAGAAAGGACAGTTAAGGAAAAAGCAATACCCAATATTGTTTTCTATTCCCATATCACCACTAAAAGTTTTGCTAATTGTTCTTTCCCATAGTAGGATCGTTTCCCTTGGCTCAATACATAACACACTCCCAAATTTGATGAATACCCCAAGGAACAAAATGAGTGGCAGCTGGTATTAATTTATTTCAAGATAGTTCTCATTCTGGAATTTTAGTTCATCTAGTTTTTGTTGCTTCAACATACCATACACAGATATCTTTAAAAGTATGGGTTTTTTTCCATATTTTCCCAAGCTTATAAAACAGATATATATCTTTGTTATTAGATTATTTGTTCTGTTTTTTCTATATGACTCTTACCTGTAAAAGGGTATTGGAACGTCTTTTTCAGAAAATGTAACTAAGTTGGCATTGTATATCAACATATGTTTTAGTAAAGCTAACCTAATAAGCAAAAACAGAAGACAGCAGACTGATATTTATGGCTTAATTATTGATTGATTCATATATTTATTCAGGCTTTTATTTATCAAATTAATGTTTACCAGGGCCTAAACTAAGTTGTTAGGATATGTCGATGAACAAACTTGAAAAGGATCCTGCCTTCATGAAATTTAAATTCAGATGGAATGAAGAAAATATTTTGACATGTTTGGGACTATTTTAATTTAATCTGTGAATTGTTCTTTTTGTATCTTGCCTAGTTTGCTACTAGATTTTCCTTTTTTTTCTAATGATTCATGATTTATGTTCAGTCTTTGAAATATTATTTCTCTATTCTATGTTGAAATTATGCTTAGAAAGGCCTTCTCTCTGCTAATATTTAAAAAGCCAGGCACCTATTTACTCTTGGTAATTTTATGTTTAAGTGTTGTATTTAAATGCTTAATTATAAAAACGATCCATATTTTTCTCCCTACCCAAATGGCTATTTATTCCAACATAATGTGTTAACTGCATTATATTTACTGATTTGAAATATTGGAATTGTTTAGTAGTGTTGCACTTTTTTTTATTGAAGCATAGTTGATGCACAATGTTACATTGGTTTCAGGTGTACAACATACTGATTGGGCAACTCTATCCATTATGCTATGCTCACTGCAAGTGTAGCCACCATCTCTCACCATACAATGCTATTATAATGGTATTACATTTTGATTCTGAATGCTAGATGCAGAAAGCAATAATAAGGAGAATGGGACAAAACAACATTCCAGGTGTAACTGGCTGAAAAGTTTTCAGGTGATGATTTAAGGTAACAGCATTATTAATGGAATAGAGGTATGAGAACATATGCACTGTATGGCTGGAGATAAGACTGGGAAGTATGCTAAGTTTATGATCTTTTGGTCATTGGTCAGAGAACTCAGTGTTGGCCACTTATGACAAACTACCCTTAGTGGTTGAATGAAAAAAAGTTTAAACCTCGCTCACAAAAAGCCCATTGTGGGTCAGATGGCTCTTCTTATGGGTTCTCCTATTCTTGATGGACTTGGTAATTTAAACTTCTTCCATTTTCTAATTCCACCCTCTCACTCTGCTCAGTTATGCTGAGAGAGAAAACATGGAAGAATACATAAAATACTTTAAGGATCATAATTATTCAGTCCAAACTCTCACTTTTGCTTTTATTTTTTGATTTCTGACCCTCAGATTTGGTTGGCTATGGAGAAGATGCATTCTGGTTTAGCTCTCCTGATAGGAGATAAGTTAAGTCTGTATCCTATTCTGGGGAGACCTGAAATTGTACATTGTTGTCAGGGATGGGGAAAGTAACATGGTTTAATTTTCTGAGGGAATATTGTAAACCCATTTTGTCACAGTGCAGAGATCACATTCTCTAATCAGCTTTATCAGTTTCATAGTCATTGCCTATATATATATATATATATATATATATATATATATATATATATATTTTTTTTTTTTTTAATTTGGTTCCAAAGTCAGAAGAAGGTTTGTGGTAGGCAGAATTCTAAGGTGGCCTCCAAGATTTTCTATCCACTTCCCTTGTATTCATGGCACAGTTTACCTTAGGTGAGGAGACAAAGGAGATCATGCTTCAAGGGATATAGGGTATCTTCCAGGTATTGAGGCAACCAGCAAGGATACAAGACATGGCCCCACAACTGTAAGGAACAGAATATGCCAAAACATAAGCTCACAAGGTATGTTCTCCAAGAGCCTCCACTCATGGGGAGATGGTGTCCCTCTCTCAGAACCCCAATGTGAACAGAATACATGTGTGTAAAGCATGCTTGTTGTGTCTGCTCACTGTCCATTGTTTGCTTCTTAACAAAATGATAGGTTCTCTAGAAGTATGCCACCAATTTGTTGAAAAATATTTCCTTGAAGAGTGTAGTTATTTATGAAAAGTAGAATATATATATTTATTTATTTTAACATTGTGGGGTTTTTTGGGGGGGAGTGGAAGGAAGGAAAGGAGCAAAGAAAGGGAGACTCCTTGGTAACAGAGCTATACAGACCTCAGCAACCATTTATCAATAGTTTAGGTGTTGATGGTGACAAGGGTGATGAAGACTATTACTGCCTTCAACTTTACTTTTATTTGAAAACCACTTGGGCATGGTTATTCACTATCTGGACACCTGTCTTTTCTCTTGGTTCTAACTAAGCTTTACTCATGCTTCTTTGTTAAATACCAATGAAATTCATGGAACTTTGCAACCTTAAGCTGTAAGAAAATTTAGTGCAAAAGCCAGGCTTATGTAACTTTGAATTCAGACCTTGACAACTAGACAGGATTTATCTCATGCATATGTATTAATTTTAAGTGCTTTTCTGTAACAGTCATTTGAATTTAATATACCATAATTGTATTATTAAATTTAAATGCATATTTGCAATTCTAAAAGCATTACTGAACTTTATGGGTGAAAAATACGTTCTCCTTCACCTTGGTTCCTTTTCATCCACCAGCTCTCTAGTTTTATTCTCTCTGCTACCACCTTTACCCTAACTGGTGTCCCCTCTTCTTTCCTCAACTTCAGATTCTCAACTTCCTTTTTTTTTTTTCCCATCTCTGGATATTCTCTTCTCTCTGCAATCCATGTTTGCTCACTCTTGCTGCACCTTCCTTCTTCTGATGTGGAAATGTCCAGTGCTTCTGTTCTCTGCAATCAGTTCCTTACATGGTAACATCTCTCAAGCACTTGTGGGGGAGTTTGGAGATGCTGCAGTGACTGCCATGCTTCATCTATGATCTTTCAGCACAGTCTAAGGAGCATTTCCAGACATTAAAGTGCCCTGTCACTGAAAAAGGCTACCCATGGTGGTAATGAACTCCCAAACATAATGCTTTCAGGAAGGGAGTAGAACAGATGCTGAATGTGGGAAGTGGAGTTAAAAGATGAATGACCTAAACAACCTTTGAGTTTCTTCCTTCTTCAGGACTTAGAGCAAAGGCAATGAAAAGGAGAGACACTAACAGCTAATTAATAAATAAAGTGCTGCAGATGTCTCACCATCCATTGAAAACTATTGAGTTTGACCTTTTTTAATGCCAGGTGTCAAGAGGGTCTTAGATACCACTTCCTTAATGATCATATTTGACAGAAATAAAACTGAAGCCCAGAGAAGTTAAGTCTTGGCTCAACCTTCAGCTTATTAGTGTCAGAGCTGACACAAGGACCCTGGCCTGTGATTCATATTTATCCCCTCAGCTTTAGCCACACAACACATCTCGTGCTGAGTTCCCTGAATGTGACCTTGCATTTAATGGTTCTGACATCTCTACACACTTGCCTCTGCTCTTTGCTATGCAAAGAGGTACAACTTTTCTAACTTTCCCCCATAAATTTAAGTCTTATATATCCTTCAGTATGATAGTCGAGTATTACTATCCCAGGAAATCTTTCTTGGTCTTTCTCCATTACTTACTTCTGTCTCTGTGTTTGTCTAGATGCCATTCTCCTGAATTCTTCTTTAAAACAATTTTAAAGGTTTATTTACTTTTGAGAGACAGAGCGTGAGCAGGAGAAGGGCAGAGAGAGGGGGAGACAGAATCTGAAGCAGACTACAGGCTCTGAGCTGTCAGCACAGAGCCCAATGCAGAGCTCAAACTCAAGAACTGTGAGATCATGACCTGAGCTGAAGTCGGACTTGTGCTCCTCTCCTGTGTTCTATTACCATCCTAAATTTAATTATGTTGATGATTAATCACACATAATTGAATTTTTCTATTTACTGACCATCATTTATATGAGAATATAAGCTTCTGGAGGTCAGGGTCTGTGCATTATTCAACTTACCATTCTCAGGATCTGGCACAGAGCCTGCCATAGAAGAATATGAAGATTCTGTTGACTTGAGAAGACAAGGCTATTATTCTTACTACTTCTCATAAGGCCCCTATTAGTACTTCTAAGATTTTTGATGAAAAATATATATTCTTCTTCACCTGATTCCTTATTATCTTTCTTCTCCAGGTTTTGTTCTGTTGCCCTCACCCTAACTGGAGTTCCCTCCCCCGCCCCCCCAACCTAAGCCTCTCAAATTCCATTCCATTTCTCAGTGTTCTGTGCTCCTCTTTCTGCAATTCATGTTCACCCACTCTCAGCTGCTGCTTTCCTTTTTGGAAGTAAAGGGAATTTCCATTCTATATGGAAATGTCTGGTGCTTCTATTCACTGCAAAACATTCCTCCAGTCGGTCCCATTTTTACTCACCATGTAAGGCAGTTCCCTTCTCAAGAGGGAGGTCATTCTTTGCTTTGATGACCCTCAGAGTAGGGAAGAGTTTAAGAGGAGCCAAGGCTCTCTGATTTTGTTCGTGCCTGTTGCCCTCTACAAAAACTATTCTGGAAAAATTCTCAGAGTGTCTAACAGTTTAAACCAGTCATTATCTCCTTCCTGCTTTGCTAAAATTCTTAACTTGTATACATGATGAACATGTGGTAAATAGGTACTGCTTTCATACTTCTTTCTAGAAGTCTCCAGTGTTTATGTTCATTGAAAAAATGGTTTGCCCTGCTCAGTCTACTACACAGAACATCTTATACTAAGAACCCGTTATAGGATATTGCAGTGACCACCTTACTCCTGTTCCTTTGAGTTTTCATCATATTCTGAGGGATCATATTAGTTCTCTGTCATAGAAAAGATTCCATTTTTACTCCCAAAGTTTCCCTTCCTGAGAGGAGGATTATTGACTAGTACATATTGACTATATGCCTTGCTTCAGCTGAAGAAATTTGAGCAGAAATATGTCACTTCTGCGTAGCCATTTTCATAGATTTTAGTATGATTCCTTTTCCTTCTACCACAAGACTGGCAAAATTCAAGCTAGGGGTTATTCCATTAACACCTAGGACTAAAAGTGATATGGAACAGAGCTTCATCTGACCCATTACAAACATGCAGCCTGAGTAGGAAATAACTTTTGTTGATGTAAACTGCCACAACAGTGGTTATAACCAACATATGATGGGGGTACCTAATATTCAGTCTCTGGCACCAAGCCTATTTTGACAGATACAGGTGAACTTTTAACTGATGTGACAAGTACAAGCATTCATGCTGTCACTTCAATATGTGTGATGTTCTGCAGTCATGGAAAGGGTTTGATAATTCACTACAGCCATTCTGTCTGATAGGTTGTGCATTGCCAGGGAAAGGGTTGGAAATAAAGCTGAACTCCTGTTTGTGCTGACCTACACTGAGTCTCAAGAACAAGACTAGTAGGGGCACCTGGATGGCTCAGTTGGTTAAGTATCCAACTTTGATTCAGGTCTTGATCTCATGACTTGTGGGTTTAAGCCCTGTAATTGGCTCTGTGATCAACAGCTCATAGCCTAAAGCCTGCTTTGGATTCTGTGTTTCCTTCTTTCTCTAACCCCCCTCTCTCAAAAATAAACATTAATTAAAAAAAAAAAAAAAGAACAAGACCAATAACAACTGAGTCTAGGACATTGGAAAATAGTCCAGAAAACCTAATGAGTGAAGTCTGACTTCCCAAGTCTAGTTTTCATAGAACACATCTTACAAAATATGAAGTTTATTTTTCTAGGATAAATAAAAGAAGCTTGATATTACATACCATTTCCCCAGTGGGTCATCTAGATGAAAAAAAATCTACAAAATGTACAGAGATTTAATGAAGTTGAGAGAAGTTCATGGCCCACAGACCCATGAACAGTGATTAGACAAAAACCAGCCAACCTAACTTGAAACTGACTTCAGAGATTAAGAACAGTTAGTAAAGCTCACTTTGGGCACCCCATCTGAGATGGCACATCTCCACAGGTGGACTTCGAGTTGAAGCTAGGGTGGCATTACTCTCCTAATAAAGTAGCAAAAGATTTTGTCATTCAATCGGTACGAGGTTTTCTTTTTGCCTTTAAACTTGCCACATGAAAGCTGCCTTTATATGAGTGTCACCAGCCTGTCTTTTTATAAATCACTGCTGCCTTGCCAAATAGATACATGCATTGGTAAGACTGTCCTTTTTTACATAAGTCTCATAAATCAACATCAGTGAACAATTCCCAGCATAGGTAGTCTTTTAAATTTAAAATTGGGAAACATAAAAAAAGAGACTGTGATATGGAAAGAAAAATATCTTATAAGAAATTCTGTGCATATATTTGAGAGAGTGAGAGAAAAGGAGAAAGACTGAGCCAGAGAGAAAGTTTCCCTCAATCAGATGCTCTGACTTAGGAGCCAGAAGGCACAGAAACGCTTGGAGGAGAAATAGAGAGAGTTTTCCTTTGTATCTTGGTAAACGTTTTCATTTTGTGAGGCCTTGAAGGGAGGCTGTCTTTGATGTTGCCTCAAGTGTCACTAGACTCATACATGTCCACCCTAAAATGCATGTTGTATTGGATAAAGAACAGGATGAATGTGATGTCCAAAGAAGGTGACAATTGGATGAATTTTAATAGAAAAGAATACTAAAAACAGTGCTAACTTTAGCTTACTGAATGCATACTCTGTGCTGGGTACTTAACTATACCTGTAAAAAGCACATTCAGTCCCCACAGGAAACCACTAAGATAAGCACCAGAGTTTTACTATCTTCTTATAGGAAAACAATTGAGATATAGAGATATTATTATTAACTTGAGCAGAGTCACACAGCTAAGTGTCAGGGCAGGATTTGACATGGACAGTAGGACTCCAGGGTCTGTGCTTCTCTAGCAGCAAAGCTTCAGTTTAATTACAGATACTCTCAAGTTGAGATATTAACTCAATGAACAGGGCCCTACCTTTCACTGATACTCAATGGGGATATTGTTAGAATGTTGGCATAGATTTGGCAAAACCCTTGACCTTGCTTTAATGTACTTTCCAAAATAGATTCTATCTGGTATGAAATCCATAAGGGAGTAAATAGACCATGACTATGAGGGATACAGGAGGTAGTGCAAGTTCATTGTAATAACTACTGAGATCTACGGCCCTGCCCAGACTGTCTTCTACCACCTATTTGGTTCATGATACATGGGGAAATTACTTCCCCTCATTAGCTTAGTTTATTTATCTGTAAAAAAATGAAGATGATAATACTGGTCTCCTAGGGTTTATTAGTGAAATTATATATTCTTGACCATGAGTAGACATCAACAGATGATAGTCATCATTAAATTTTAGACTGAATACCTATAGTCACATCCTTTGCTGATGGGTTTCATGCTACAAGATTAGGTTTGCAGAACTTTAGTGAAAGCCTGTAGTGATGGCATGGATGGAGCATTGACAAATCCCCCGCTCAAGAATTGACAGTGAAGAGGACTTATCTCAAAGGACCGCTTAAAGAAAGAAGAAACGTCTTCTACTCTTTGATTATTTAGTACATTTTGAGTCTTTTACAATGTACAGCCCAGGAAAAAATACATTTCATAGTGATCAGGGCAATAAGGTAGAAATGAAAAGATTCCATATCCTAATGGGACAGGAAAAATCCATGATATGAGTTATACTAGAAAGATCCTAAGAAAACTAAAATCAGATATATCCTATAGATCACACCCACCTAGTTTAAAGAACAACAAGAATGACCCCAGTGGCTGCTAGCTTCTTTCCACTTCTCCCTGCTGCTCTAGCAAATTCTCTACTAGGGAGGGGTATAGAAGAGAAAGTATTATTTCAATAACTTACTAGGAACAGATTCCTCACTGTTACATCCTTCAAGTCAGAATTTTCTGGAAGACAGAAAGAATGGGCACATTTTAAAAATTTCCCACACTAATTCTGATATGTTTTGCTCCAGCTTGATACCACTGTGTTTTAAGAGCCTTTACATATATGCATGAACATATGAAGAATAAATTTGAAATAATAATGTGGTTCTCAAAGCCACACACAAATATTTTCATGACTTTGTTCTTTCATGCTTATTTATCTAACTAAAGATATCTAAATATATTAAAATGTATTTTAAAATTTACTTAAAGATATTTGTTCCCATTAACAATTATAATTTTGTTCCTCAAGTATTAATAAATATATTAGAGGTTTTTTTGGTTGGCTTCCAGAAAGCTAAAGGCATTGCTTGTTACTATAATGGTTCATATTTTGGGTATATTAATATCTTTCTCCATCTTTGTTATTCTAATTATCTGTGCCTATTGTTGAACAAGATCTTTTATGTAAGACATCCCAAGTCATTATTAAAAGTAAATTATATATAAATTTACCAAAAAGAAAAATATCCTCTAAAAGGCCATAAAGTGGATTCACCTCAGATTTCTCTTTTTCTTTTGCCCAGCATCTTACAGGTAAATGTACCTGGAGGTAACTTCCTACGCATCTTGTGATAATAATATATGACAAACATTAATTCAGAAGGTCCCCGCATCTTACTAACAAGGATTTTTCAAGGTGGTCTGTTTGAAAGGTCTTGGGTATTATGTGCTATATCATAGCTTTTCACATAACAGGTCAGAAGGTAATCATTTCTGAGAAAAGATGAAAGAACCCAACACGTGGGGTCTGAGAAATAATGACAAGTCTGGAGAACAGGCTGGATAAAAGGAGGGTAAAGGGTATTGTTAGCGTGCCACATGGAGGCTTTGGTTCAATCAGAACATACTGAAAAAAAGATGATGAAAAAACATACAAAGAGCACACTGTGCTTTGCTCTCCCATGTGCCTTGATAAGCAGTAGGCAGAAGATGAAGGTCCTTGTTCCCCAGAGATTGCTTACACAGGATAAGTACATCTCCCTCCCATGCTCTCCCACTTGCCTTTCTCTCTCCTCAGCTCTTCTCCATTTCTTTTTCACATTCCCCAGGACATTATTAGGTTTTCCTTTGTGTACACCTTTGAGATATCTATTTCATCTCAGTCAGATTACATCCACATTTTTAGCTAAAAGTTGCTATGATTTGTTTTGTGATTTCAGGGAGTAGAGTTTGGACTTTGGTTTGCATACTTCAAAAGCATCTTTGTGTGTTTCAGCTTCTCTTCTGGTACACCTGAGACAATCTCTCCCTTTCCACCCAATCTGCTCAGACCTGTATCTGAGCCCCTACCCCAGCCTCAGGCTCAGGCAGCCTGCACATGGCAGGTGTGATGCAGCACTCCACGGTACACCTGGAAAACACAGTCCCCCATGCCTCTCTGGAAGGAACCCTGGCAGCCCTTCCCTCAGTTTCTGGGACATTTCAGGCAGCTCTCCATCACTGGAAAACAGCAGATGGGGTGGATAAAGGCAATTCTGCAGACAGTGCTACTAGATGGGCTTCCTCAGTGGTCTTTCCAGCTGGAAGCAGAGCAGCCAGAAAGCATTCATTCTCAGCCCAGTTCCATTGCCTCAAGAGCTACAGATGGCTTCCCCAAGCACCTGAAGTCTGTGCTGCTTCCCCGGATGGGATAAGCTGCAAGCTGTAGAAACTCTTTGGTCTTTCCACAGTGCAATTCAGAACCCAGTTTCGTTCTGCCTTGAGACTGAGAGCAAGGAGAGAACACAGAATAGAAAGAGCCAGAAGGTGGAGAAATTAATGTTTAATGTTTGAAACTCCCTGGGACTGGCCAGCTGCTCAAATGGTGCATCAGGGAATATTTATAACCCTGCTTCCTGTGGGCACATAAACAGAACTTGAAAATAGTCCGGGTCTCTTCCTCCAGAAAGATGTGGGTTGACCAGTTGAATCTGAAATGATTGCCTTATTCTTACATATTACTAAGTGTAGCAGTTTTTCTTGTTCCTTTTTTTTTTTTTTTGACTCTTACTTAATTGTTCATTCTATGAACATCAGCCAGTGGCACAGAGAGCCACTTCCACTGAATCATTTCAGCTACTGTTTAATGAATCCTGCATTTGTTTTAAATTTTAGCTGAGTGAGTGTTAGGGGCTGGGGCTGTGGGTAACTGGCAGTTCTGGCATGGTAAAAGCTTTGAAGAATGAGGAACCCTGGGACAGATGCCAGGAAGGCAGGCCGAAATGATCTTTGGTTTTGCAGAGCTACCCAGAGGAAGCCACCAGTGGTTAATTTGTATTGGGCCCAGGAATATTTCATGTCAGTCAAGACTCTTAATTGCTGCCTAGGGTCATGGCAATTATGTAGAAAAACTAAATATTTTTTTTTTTCTGACTGACATATGATTTGCATCTTTCTCCCTACTCCTCTATCCAAAACCAAATTGCAAGCCCCATCGTGTCCTTTTCCATATTCCACACTGTTTCCTAAGGCTGCTAAGTAAAGGCAGGCACCAGACAGAATCTATCTAGCCAGGTATGAAACATTTCAAGCAAGGCTTGGCCTTGTAACTTTCATTGCTTCTCAATCACTGAAGCTAAGGAGCTAGAAGAAGGAGCAACAATGATAAGCTCAAGACCCCCTACAAGCTAGTGGGCTGGTGGTTATACCAATAAGTTATATTGTATATTATAGTAACAATATACTTGTTCAAGATGTCCTGTTTCCTTCAACATACATGAGGAGACTGTTCATTCCTGCCGTGACCCGCGTAATGGCAGGAGATTATATTCACTCCATCAATTAGCCAGGCTAAAGAAAAACTCAGGACATGACACATAGTAGGACGGAGTGGAGGGTCCTGACACTGGAACAGCCATTGTACAATAAAATATCTTTATATTAAAGGCCTTGGAAATGGTCAGAGTACTTTTGTATTTGTTGATTTATTTCATTTTCTGTACAAAACTTTAGGTGTGACATGGGAAACTATCCCAGAACCTATTGGTTTTTGGCTCAAACCTGGAAGGTAAGCTGAAGCACAGTTTTTGTCCAGCAACTCAAGACTTGGCTGAAATCTTCCTGTGTTGTATGGGTTTGTTCAAGGAGCTTTGGAATGTGCAAAACAGAACCCTATGTATATTTTTAGTCCAGACAAGGTTTTTTTTTTTTTAATGGTTTTTTTTTTTTATTTTTTTATTTCTAGGAGAGAGAGAGAGAGACAGCATGAGCAGGGGAGGGTCAGAGAGAGAGGGAGACACAGAATCCGAAACAGGCTCCAGGCTCTGAGCTGGCAGTCAGCACAGAGCCCGATGCGGGGCTCGAACCCACGAACCGCGAGATCACGACCCAAGCGAAAGCCGGACGCTTAACCGACTAAGCCACCCAGGCGCCCCAGTCCAGACAAGGTTTTTGAGTCAGACAGGCATATGTACGAATAACAAACAAACTGTGCTAAGGAATGACATTATGCAACTTGATTCCTGCTATATCTGCCATGATGAGTCCAGTACTTAAAATATTATTTAATGCTTTTAATAACAATCCAGTATTCATTGATTAGGAAACTGATGCACAATTTCCTAAGAAACAAAGTTAGTGAAGGATAATTTATGAATTTAGGTCCAAGTCTAATTGACTAAGTATTCTAACACCCCATGTCCTCCAAATGATGTCTAATACTTGAGTAGCTCTGTATCACCTGTAAAACATGTTCACAACACCCCATTGTGTTGGATCCTTATCACCCTTATATATAACATCATCCATGAGGGCTCTGACAAATAATTAGTGATTTTCCTAGGTCACAAGGCTAGCAACTTGTTGAGTCAGGACCCAACCCACTTTTCTTTCTTTCTTTTTTACTATGTTACAATGCCCTCCTGATAGATAACATCAACAACCATTGCTTTCTGGAGCAATTAACATTCTACAGGAACAATTAAAAGCACTTTACTTGGATTCTTCCATTTAACTGTCCCAACAAAATTAGGTAAGGCAACTACCATTATAACTCTTATTTGATAGACAAGAAGTTTAAAGAATCTTCTCCAAGGTTACATAACTAGTAAGTGATAAGACTTGGTTTTCATCCCAGATATTCTGACTTTGGTTACAGAATCCAAACCTTCATCACAAAATGACACTATCTCTCAGCTTGCTGCCTTCTCCACACCTCCTCCCCCTGCTATATAATATACTCAAGATGCACAATTCTATAGGAGGATAGAAGAAGAAAATATTGATTCCAGCTAAAGAGATCTCTGAAGCTTTGTGAATGAAGTGACATTTGAGCTATGCCTTAAGAGATTAAGTATCTAAAGAACAGACAGGCTTAGTGACTTGTTTAAAATTTCATAAGTTCTTAAAATACAGGTTTTCTTATTCTTAGATTCAGACATTTTTTTTCAAAATTGTATAATATAGATCTATCTAGTTGCGCTTTTCTTTCCCCATGTACCTTATGTCTCTTTCCTTGAGCTACAAAGAAATATGTACAATTTGGAAGGGCAAGAGCCTCAGACTCTCCAAAGATTATGTATAAAAATATCTTAGTGTCATTCCATGAGTAAAATACGAATGGTACAAATTGAGAGCATATATTCATGCCCACACTGAATAAAATCCTCTTGCTAATAAATACAACTTAGATTTGTTATATTGGTATGTGAAATATAAAACCAGTATAATTTAAAAATGAGAAATGCCCTAGCAAGGGTTCCATTCATGAAGTGATATAAGGCAAAAAGAGAGCTTAACTCTATAGTCATTTTTTAAAAACTATATTTCCATACAGTTTTCAAACACATGTAAAACTCTTTTTCATGTAAAATAAATAAAAGTCCTGAGTAGTTTTAATTAGCGATCTGGAGACATGCTGCACCTGTTCTAATTCATCTGCGGAGATGAAAACCCTTCACCCTTTTCATTTACTGACAAGTTAATAGACATTTCCAACCCATGCAAGCACATGGAGTTTTGCAGTTCTCTTGTGACAGGTGAATAATAAAGCCGCCTAAGAACGTGGCAACTGTACATAGAAAATCCCCAGCGAGTGTAAATTCCTGAGCAGTGACAGTACATCCCCATTGTTTTGAAGGCCTGTGCATGTGTAGCTGATGCATCACTCTGTTTTTATTAACAGAATCACTGAGGTATAATTTACATAGAATACAACCCTCCCATCTACAGCATACAAATCAATAATGTTTCCTTTATTTATAAAGTGGTACAGCAATTACTACAACCTAATTTAAAACATTCCCATCATCCCAAAAAGAATCCTTACACCCATTTATAGTTATTCCCTATTTACTCCTTCACCTCAGTCTATGATGTTTTATTTTTACTCCATTTTGATTGAGAAGATATTGACTTCACTATACTTGCTTCTTTGTGAATTGGGGCAATGAATAATTGAATGACACTTTTATGCATTGGAAAACACAATATGGTATTGCTATTATATGGCTATATGTGTATGAGCACCTATGTTCATGTGTGCATGCACAGAGGCTAAAGGGAATACAAGAAATCATTCATGAAGAGGAGCAGAAGTTGAAAGTCAGCTTACACTTTGATAGCAAAAGCTGTCACAGGTATTCAAAATGGGTATAACAAGATTTCACATTTTACTGAGAAAAGTAAATTTTAGTGAAAAAACAACAAAAGTATAGTTATGTAGATTCTCATTTTAGGATTCTGTATTTGCAATTCACATTAACTTGCTAAAATGGGATGCCCATCAATGAGCAGACTGAGAGGATGTGCAGATCCTTTGTGGTCTGGTTAGTATTTGTGTTCATATTTGTTTAAGAGATGTGTGTAAGGCTATTGATGGGGATGTGTTCTTGTGCGACATAGGTAGCTAGAACTGGAGCCATGGACCTTCTGGGTTACCTGTCTCTCAGTCTTCTCTACACCTGAAGGGACAGAAGTGAGTTGTGAATAATCTGGGTGGTTGAGACCAGACCTAGATGGAGCAGGTACAAGGAGATGTGAAAATGTATAAGGTAATGGATGGGTTTAGTCTTCTTTTCAAGGGAAACTGTTTTATACCAGAGGTATTAATGGGGGCACCCTTTGACACAATGGTTTCCAAAAAAACCCCAATTTATATTTTGAAATGGTTTTTATAGCCTAGAGTTTGTATGTACTGCCCTACTTGTGGCAGTTGCATGCCTTTTATTTTGTATCTAGCAGTATAGAACTTTAAAATAAAACAAAAAAATTGTTATTTGTAACCCCCAAATCAACGCTCGCGGTTTGCTGACATTTGTGGACCTGCACAGAATAGTGACAAATGTAAGTCCCTTAGCTCCCCTCCCCTATGTTCTCAGCTGAGGTCAATCAAGACAACACTATGCCTTCTTGTTTCAGCTTTTAGAGATGACCAGAGAATGGGAAAGGCGGGGGGCAACAGACTGTGGTGCACGATTCTAGGCCCACTTGCATGGGGTTTGACTCTAACACTGGCACCTGTTAGTAAAGGAGTCTTAGGTAAGTCACTTAAATTTTCTAAACTTCACTCATTCTTTTGTAAGATAAAGACAATAGATCTCTACCAGAATCAATTGTTTAAGATTTACGATTATAATAAGTGGGATATCTAGATCTACATCTGTCTATTTCCTTTAGGGGCACTGGTTCAGTATGCATCAATTCAGTGTTACTAGGGAACTTTATAGAATATAACTACAGTGAATAATGAGAATCAACTGCGTATTCTAAAGATTATTGATTGTGAGGGTAAGGAGGGGTAAACTTTCCTCATAAACTTTTCATGGCCTAGAAAATAACTGCAAGTGTCTTCAAATTTCCTTCTTTCTTAATACTCCACTCTTGGATGTAGAGGCCATTCCCAAAATTCAAAAGTAAGATAGAGAAGAAATCTTTGAAGTGATACCACTTTGGAACTTGTTTTACAATAGTAATGTGTATCTGATTTACAGGCCTTGGGCACAGGGCTTTGTTATTCTTACATGACAAGAGATTTTAATTTGAGATGTTGGAGTTTGCTTAGCTGCTCAGGGTAGAACTAAGGCTCCTCCTATCCTTAACACTTCATTATCCTCCATGAGAGCCCCTTTCCTCGCCCCACCTCATAGATACAAGATGGCTGTGCAAGCACCAGACATTATTTTTTAAAAAGAGGAGGGAGGAACTATATTCATAGTGTCCGTCCTCTTCTGTCAGGATTAGGAAAGGAACATTTTTCCCAGAAATAAATTCTAGTGAGTTCTCCATAGATCTCATTGATCAGAAATGTGCCATATTACCCTTTAAGACTACTTTAGACTAATTTTAATCAGTAGTCTGATCTGGACATGTTACTATCCCAAACAAAACTGAGGTTTCATTAGCCATATAGCAAAGAGGTAATGGGCACTGTATATCCTGGAGACTAAATGGAATTAAACACAGTTTCTGGGTGTCTATGTCAACAGAACAGGAGCTCCATTTAAGTTTATGATGTATCTGTCCTGATAGGCAGCTCAGGTTCAGAGTTATGCACTAGCTTTAACCTTGTGCCATGGAATGAAACACTGGCTTTCCAGGATTGGGATTCAATTTCTCCATCCCACTACAACTTTGGGTGCTTTCTTTATATGGCTGTTCTGTGAAGGATTTTATTCTCTGGAAAAATGTTAGTCTATTGTATGAATACAAACTTGAAGAATTATTTTTGCAAGTTGAGTATCTTGTTAAAAATAAGAAAAGAGGCATTTTCAAATAAAAATGTCAGTCAGAAGATGAGAAGTTGAAAATCTTCATTCAGTTTCCCATGTGTATTTATAACTCTTGAGCCAAAGTAGGATATAAAGGCTACCCTGTGACAATGTGAAAGTCTCAGAAACCAGAATTTCCCAGCTAGATTTCTGAGAAGTACTCCAACATTGTTCTAGGCCCTTTTTAAAAACCATCTGATGTTTAGGTAAAACAACATGTTTAGAACTTTAAGGTTAATCTTGTTAATTTAATACATAAATATAATACATATATTTATTTCATGGATTACTATTTTCATTAGTACTCAAAAAGATTAATTTAAAAAAAAAAACTTTTGAAATAGATTTCTAGTTAAAATCTTAACATTCGCTAATGATGACTAACAGAGCCTCTCCCAAGATCCCATAAAGAATAACAACAGAATCATATAATTTATAAGATTCTTATAAACCTCTGGAATTTGGGGACAAAAGGGAACTCAGACAAAAATATGGCAGTGATTTTCACAGATGATGAGACTAATAAATTTGGCTTGGGAAAAAGATGTTCTGTGTATGGTCTGTCACCTGAACTAAAGCATTCATCCAGCAAAGAAAATGGTAACAAAAGCCTTTGACTCATTGCACTCGATCAAGGTCTGAGAAGATTATTTAGGTAGAAAATTAAGCAGCCACTTATCTTCATTTCCACCCCACCTTTGCATGAGGGTGATGGTGACTTTTCCTGGACCAAAAAAAAAAAAAAAAAAAAAAAAATTCATTGTGCAGCATAATGCCATGGGCAGTATCTGAGATCAGCAGAACCTGAGTTAAACCTTGGCTTCAACACTTATGAATTTAGGCACTTTACTTAGGCTCTGTGAGTATTAATTTTATCATTTGTAAAATGGGAATAATAACAGTATCTATTTCAAAGAATTGTGTTGCTTGAGGAAGTACACATGAGATACTTAGCCCAAGATTCCCCATAAAGTAAGTACTCAACAGCCATTCTTATTTATCATCTATCAAATATTACTATGCTTCTTCTTGCCATCATCTCATACACACACAAAGGAGGGAGTTAAGATGAGAAAGAGGAAAAGAGAGAAGAGGCAGAGGAGGGTGAGCAAATAGAGATTACATAATCTGCAATTGGATTCAGGGTATACTGGGTAGATTGTGGTCTGAAAAGTAGGGCACGCATTGCTTGATGTACATTATCCTGTTTCCCCTTACTAACAATGTGATGTGGGAACTATTCTCGGAAAAATCTTTAAGTATGTGATGCTATGATTCCTTTCTTGAATATATTACATGTGATTTAAGAATTATAGATTGAACATGTCTTCTTACCACACTGTGGGAGGAAGCAGACCTCCTGGCCCAAGAAACGTCTACCGTACAAATACTGGCTAGGCAAAAATAAACTATTAGGACCTCATCAAGATTAAAAGCTTCTGCACGGCAAAGGAAACAATCCATAAAACTAATAGGCAACCGATGGAATGGGAAAAGATAGTTGCAAATGACATACCAGATAAAGGGTTAATATCCGGAATCTATAAGGAACTCCCCAAACTCCATACCCGAAAAACAAACAATCCAGTGAAGAAATAGGCAGAAGATAGGAACAGACATTTCTCCAAAGAGAACATCTGGATGACCAACAGACACATGAAACGATGCTCAGCACCCCTCCTCATCAGGGAAATACAAATCAAAACCACACTGAGATACCACCAACACTGGTCAGAGTGGCTAAAATGAGCAAATCAGAGAACTCTAGATGCTGGTGAGGATGTGGAGAAATGGGCACCCTCCTACACTGTTGGTGGGAATGTAAACTGGTGCAGCCCCTCTGGAAAACAGTGTGGAGGTTCCTCAAAACATTAACGATTGAACTCCCCTATGACCCAGCAATAGCAGTGCTAGGAATTTACCCAAGGGATATAGGAGTGCTGATGCATAGGAGCACATGTACCCCAATGTTCTTAGCAGCACTCTCGACAATAGCCAAAACATGGAAAGAGCCTAAGTGCCCATCAATGGATGGATGGATCAAGAAGATGTGGTTTATCTATACCATGGAATACTACATGGCAATGAGAAAGAATGAAACCTGGCCATGTGTAGCAACATGGATGGACCTTGAGGGTGTTATGCTGAGTGAAATAAGTCAGGCAGTGAAGGACAGATACCATATGTTTTCACTTATAAGTGGATCAGGAGAGACTTAACGGAGGACCATGGGGGAGGAGAAGGGGAAGAATAGTTAGGGAGAGGGAGGGAGGCAAACCATGAGAGACTCCTGAATGCTGAGAACAAACTGAGGACTGATGGGGGCTGGGGGGAGGAGAGGGAGGGTGATGGGCATGGAGGAGGGCACTTGTTGGGATGAGCACTGGGCACTGTTGGAAACCAACTTGATAATAAACTATTTATTAAAAGAAAAAACATGGGGCACCTGGGTGGCTTAGTCGGTTAAGCGTCCGACTTTCACTTAGGTCATGCTCTCGCGGTTCGTGGGTTTGAGCCCTGCGTCAGGCCCTGTGCTGACTGCCAGCTCAGAGCCTGGAGCCTATTTCAGAGTCTGTATCTCCCTCTCTCTCTCTGACCCTCCCCTGCTCACGCTGTCTCTCTCTCTCTCTCTCTCCTAGAAATAAATAAAAAATATTTAAAAAAATAAAAGACAAAACATAAACTCACATCTTTGAAAAAAACCAAATACTGGCTAGGCAAAAAATTACATATATACACACACACACACATACATACATACATACATACATACAGATGATTAAAGCATCAAAACAAGAACTAGGATTCATAGATAAAGCACTCAGGTAAGACTGATACAAAGACAAAGTAAAATATAAAAATGCTTTTAAAATGTAAAGAAGTGGTACTCAGCTGACAGTGATTTTGCATTTCTGTCTCCCCAGGGAATATTTGGCAATATCTGGTGATATTTTTGATAATCACGATTTTAAGTATTCTTCTGGTATCTAGTGGAAAGGAATGCTGCTAAATATTAAACAATGCACATGACAGTCCAAAGAATCATCTGTCCCAAATGCCACAAATACTTCTAACAGAAGGTTGACAGTAGAAATCAGAGTAATTGATCATCAGAAGTGGCCATCCAAGAAACTGAATTATGCAAAAATGATGAGACTGAAAAGCTATCCACTAATTCAAAAGAGAAATAGAAAATACCTAAAATAAAATATGTTACATATAGAAGAGGTGATATCTAACCTATGAAAAATAGGTATATAGAGAGAAAAAAAGAAAAGAAAACTATATATTATATCTATAATAAAATAGATAAAATTACCTAAATGGGAAGATCAATTTTGTCTAGTTAAAAACGACACCTTCCTGTTTGAAACAAAAAGTACTAGAAGAAAAAAATCAGGTGTAAAACAAAGATAGCCTTATTAAATAAAACCCAATCTGGCCTCAGATTTCTCCTATCCAATATAAAGGCCAAAATAAACAGGCCAACATCTCAGAGACAAATGAATAAACAAAAATTCATGGAGCAATATCTATAGAAAATTAAGGAAAAAACTTCAATGAAATCTATAGATACCCAATGAATAACCATTCTTAGACATGCAAAGGAAAGTACTATAAGTCCATGTTTTCAACTAAAAATATACTAATAATCCCAGACAAAAAAAACAAATAAAACAAATAAGTCAGTATAGCCATGATATATATGTAAAAAAAGTCCTAGTCACATATTAGAAACAGATAAACTATATTTGTAATTAGTTAAATTTTGGCAACAAAAGTCAAATTCAAAAATTAAACTTATTCTTGAAAGTTAAATAGTATACTCATCGTTTATGAACAATGACCTATATGTAAAACTTCAAAATGAAAGGGCAAAGACTAAGCTGACTTACATGAAATGGTGAATACAAAAGGTAGTATTTTATTCATGACTTTTATAATTACAGAAATTAACATTGGGAATGAGTTTTGCAAATAAAATTGTCTTAACAGTTCTATTTTTAAAATGTCTCATTCTTTTATACTCACTAGTATTTTTTAATAACTTAGTATATGTAGAAGAAATAGGACACATAGCACAAGTGTTATTTCTTAAAATCATAAAACAATATGACAGAAATAAGACAAAATTCATCAGTGTATTTTTAACCTTCAGATTACATTAGATAAAGAGATGAATTTTCTATTGAAAACATAATTCCATAATGAAGCTAAACATCTATGCAGGAATAATTCTTTTCTCAAATATATTTTTAAAAGCCCATTATTTTATACAAGGCTAAATTGACAAAAACATTCGGCTTTTTAATGGCTAAGTAGTTTAAAAGAAATAAATTTATAAAAACTTGAAAATAATAAAATATTTTAAACTTGCCTCCTTAAACACAGAACATAATCATTAATGAAGTATAATTAAAATTAATTATAGAAATATATACTGTGAAAATACAGGGTGTATCTTTTTAAGATCTGATGAAGTAATTATTTTAAAAATCACATTTTAGACCACAGATTAAACACTGAAGTATTATAAAAATATGGAAGTAAACGTACAAGATTCTCTAACATCAAAGCCATTGAAGCATAATAAAAGTAATATTAAAAATTTAAAGACCAAAACAAAAGAAAAAATAAAGTTTTATTATAAGTAAGTAAATGAGAAGGAAAAAACCTTAAGATTCTATGCATCAACCATAGAATTCTTTTTATCAAAATTTGTAGAATGTATCCAAAGTTCTGGTCAGAGGCAAATTTATGGCCCTGATTTTATTATTCATTAACAAACATCAATAAGCTAAATTTTCAATGTCTATAAAATAACACAAGTCTAAGGACAGCAGACAAATATAAAATATCAAAATTACTTGATTTGATATATTCAAAAAAGATATTTGAAAGAAATGATGAATTTATTCATTGGAGTAATTAAGAATATAATAAATAGGCAAAGAACTTGCTTTAATTAAGGGAAAAAGCAAATATACGGTATTAAAATAAAAAGAATTCAACAGAGTGGTTATTAAAAGAGTAAGGAATTTTTATTGAACAGACCTATAACCAGTAAAGAAATTGAATCACTAATCAAAAATCTCCCAAAAATCAAGAATCCAGGGCAGGATAGCTTACCGGGGGAATTCTACCAAAATTTTAAAGAACAGTTAATATGTGTTCTTTTGAGGCTGTTCCAATAAAATAGAAATGGAAGAAAAACTTTCAAACCCATATTATGAGACCAGGATTACCTTGATTCCAAAACCAGACAAAGACCCCACTTAAAAGGATAGTCACAGATCTCCCTGATGAAAATGGATGTAAAAATTCTCAATAAGATCCTAGCAAACTGAATCCAATAATACATTAAAATAAGTATTCACCATGATCACGTGGGATTTATTCCTGGGCTGCAGGGATGGTTCAATATCCGCAAAGCAATCAAAGTGATACATCACATTAATAAAAGAAAGGATTAGAACCACATGATCCTCTGAATAGATGCAAAAAAGCATTGACAAAATACAGCATCCTTTCTTGATAAAAACTCTCAAGAAAGTAAGGATAGAAAGAACATACCTCAAGATCATAAAGGATATATAGGAAAGACCTACAGCTAATATCATCTTGAATGGGGAAAAACTGAGAGCTTTCCGCCTAAAGTCAGGAACATGATAGGGATGTCCATTCTCACCACCATAGTGTTGGAAGCCCTGATCTCAGCAAATAGATGCCAAAAAGAAAGAAAAGATATTCAGTTCATCAAGGAAGGAGTCAAACCTTAACTCTTCCTATACAACAATATACTGTACATGGAAACCCCGACACACTCCACCAAAAATCCTGCTAGAACTTATGCCCCCTTATGAATTCAGCAAAGTTACAGGATATAAAATCAAGGTACAGAAATCAGTTACATGACTATACACCAACAATGAAGCAGCAGAAAGAGAAATCAAGGAATCAATTCCATTTACAAATGCACTGAAAACCATTAAAATACCTAGGAATAAACCTAATCAAAGAGGTAAAAGATCTGTATGTTCAAAAAAATAGAAAGCTTGCAAAAGAAATTCAAGACACAAAGAAATGGAAAAACATTGCATGTTCATGGATTGGAAGAACAAATCTTGTTAAAACGTTGATACTACCCAAAGCAATCTACACACATTCAATGTAGTCTCTATCAAAATAACATGAGTATTCTACACAGAGCTTAAAAGAAAAAAAAAAAATTCTAAAATCTGTTTGGAGGAGCACCTGGGTCGCTCAGTCCGTTGAGTGTCCGACTGGCTCAGGACATGCTTTCACAGTTTGTGAATTCGAGCCTCACATCTGGCTCTGTGCTGATGGCTCAGATCCTGGAGCCTGCTTTGGATTTCATGTCTCCTTCTCTCTCTGCCCCTCCCCAGTGATCTCTCTCTCTATCTTTCAAACAAACATTTAAGAAAGTCTGTATGGAACCAGAAAAATTCCCAAATGGGCAAAGCAATCCTGAAAAAGAAAACTGAAACTGGAGGCATCACAATTCCAACTTCAAATTGTTTTACAAAGTTGTAATCATCAAGACAGTGTATTACGGCCCCAAAAACAGACACATAGATCAATGGAACAGAATAGAAAACCGAGAAATGGACCCACAAATTTATGGCCAATTCATCTTTGACAAAGCAGGAAAGAATATCCAATGGGGGAAAAAAAAGTCTCTTCAGCATATAGTGTCAGGAAAACAGGACAATGATATGCAGAAGAATGAACCTAGGCCACTTTCTTAGACCATACACAAAAATAAACAATCTAGGATGAAAGACCTAAATGTAAAACAGGAAACCATCAAAATCCTACAGGAGAAAATAGGCAGCAACTTCTTTGACCTCAGCCACAGCAACTTCTTACCAAACATGTCTTTTGAAGCAACGGAAACAAAAAGAAAAATGAATTATTGGGACCTTATCAAGATTAAAATCTTCTGCACAGTAAAGGAAATAATTAACGAAACTAAAAGGCAACTGACCAAATGAGAGAAGATATTTGCAAATGACATATGGGATAAAATGTTAGTATCCAAAATCTGTAAAGAACTTAATCAAACTCAACACCCAAATACAAATAATCCAGTGAAGATATGGTAAGAACACATGAAGAGACACTTTTCCAAAGAAGATATCCAGATGGCTAAAGACACATGAAGATGTTCAACATCACTCATCCTCAGGGAAATACAAATCAAAACCACGGTAAGATACCACTCACACCTGTCAGAATGGCTAAAAGTAACAACTCACAAAACAACAGATATTGGTGAGGAAGCAGAGAAAGGGGTGTCCTTTCTCACTGTTGGTTGGAATGCAACTGGTGCAGCCACTCTGGAAAAGAGTATGGAAGGTCCTCAAAAAATTAAAATATGCAGTTACCCTACAACCCAGGAATTGTACTAGTAGGTATTTAACAAAAGGATACAAAAATGCTGATTCAAAGGGGCACATGCACCCCAATGTTTAGAGTAGCACTATCAACAATAGCCAAATTATGTAAAGAAGCCAAATGTCCATTGACTAATGAATGGATAAGGAAGATGTGGTATGTATATATATGTGTGTATATACACATATAAATACACACATATACATAATGGAATATTATGTGATGATTAAAAGAAATTAAATCTTGCCATTTGCAATAACATGGATGGAAATAGAATGTATTATGCTAAGCAAAATAAGTCAGTCAGTGAATGATAAATATATGGTTTCACTCATGTATAGAACTTAAGAAACAAAGCAGATGAACATAGGGGAATGGAAGGAAAAATAAGATAAAAACAGGGAGAGGCAAACCATAAGGGACTCCTAAGTACAAGAATAAACTGAGGGTTGCTGGAGGGGTATTGGGTCAGGGGATGGGCTAAATGGGCGATGCTCATTCAGCAGGGCACTTGTCGGGATGAGCACTGGGTGTTAAATGTAAGTGATGGATCACTAAATCCTACTCCTGAAACCATTATTACACTATATGTTAACTAACTTGGATTCAAATAAAATTAAATAGCAGCATCTGGATTGATCAGTTGGTTAAGCATGTGATTTTTGGTTTCAGCTCAGGTCATGATTTTATGGTTCATGAGTTCCAACTCTACTTCTGTGCAGAGTGTTCTGCATGAACACTGTCAGTGCAGAGCCTACTTGCGATTCTCTATCTCTCCCTCTCTCTCTGTCCCACCCCCACTGTCTGTCTCTCATAAATAAATAAATAAATAAACTTTAAAAAAGTAAATCAGTGCACAAGTAAATAAACCTTTAAAAAAAAGCTATACCAACAAATTCAAAACTTTTAATGAAAAAGATATTTTACAAGATATTTTTAAAAATTTTTAAACATTTATTTATTTTTGAGAGACAGAGAGAGTGAGTAGGGGAGGGGCAGAGAGAGGGAGACACAGAATCCAAAGCAGGCTTCAGGCTCCAAGCAGTCATCACAGAGCCTGATGCAGGCCTCAAACTCACGGACGATGAGATCATGACCTGAGCCAAAGACAGATGCTTACCCAACTCAGCCACCCAGATGCCCCCTTTACAGGATATTTTTAACTGATGAAAACTAATTCAACAAATCTTAGAAAACAAATGTCTAATACCTACTGGAAAGAATACAAAACAATCAAAGTCTTACTGCAGCCAGAGTTTTACTATGGATTTCATTTAGATTTCTAATAAAACAATTCCAATGTCATGTTAAATATTTCATCACTTGGAAAAATATTGAAAGTTTATCAAATTATTTTAAGGTTCAAATATCACTTGAAGAAGGAAACCATGATTAATATAACCCATAACTCTAGGCTAATAAAGTTTATGAATGCAGTTGTAAATATTCTATAAATTACTGACAAATACTGTATTAGTATATTAGAAGAATTTATAACAAACAAGTAGGATTTATTTCATTATTTTTATTTCATTATTGATATTAGGAAATTTAATGAAAACCAAGCATAGATAAATGAACTTTTTTAACATGACATCTATTTTAATATAATATTAATTATCAATCATTAAAGTTAATATTATGGCTACTAGAAAATATTGGAAAACATGTTTTTACTTAAATGAGGATTATGACAAAGTTCCTACTATCCCTATGGCTATCTCACATCATTTTAAAAGACTGACCAAGATAAGAAGACATGAAACACAAATAAAAGCTGTTGCTATTAGTAATAAGAAGACAAATATCAATATTTATAAGTAGTTTCTCTGGAGACACAGATAATTAACTGAATGTGACTCAAGATCTAAAGTGAATCAAAACCTTTCTAATGCACAAGAAACAACAAATTGGAAGATGGCATGGGAAAATATTTTATTCATGAGATCAACAAAACACTGCATGGAACACCTTGATAAGAAATGTGGAGAACTTCTAGAAATTAAACAAAAAAAATTCTATGCATAAAAAAATGAGATATATCATGTTTCTAGATAGGAATATCAAAATTGTAAAAGGTTTATGTCTCCCTAAATCAATATGTAGTGTTTAAATAACTCTGATAAAGATTTAAATTGTTTCCTGTCTGGCAAAGGCAGGAAAGGCTTACAAAAGTTATTTGAATGTTTGATTAAAAGAAAACACAGATAATATTGAAACAGTCTCAGTAAGTGGTAAAAAAAAAAATTACCCAGGTTTTACTGGATATGTAATTATAAAATTACAACCAAAAGATAGTTGAATTGGTAGAAGAAGAGATGCTAATTGAATAGACTAATTAGCCTTAAACTACATTACAGAATTTATTAGAATCTAATGATGATAAAGCAATATACACCAATAGGGAACTAGTTATTCAGGATATGATTTTAGGAGCCTGGTTAAATATATAGGATATTGATCAAATATAAGACTTTTGATGCAATTCATTTATATATATTATATATATGCTATGTATATTTTGTATATAAAGAAAGTCATATAGAAAATGAATATATCCTTCAAAAAATTGGCTAAATATAGTCAATTGTGTGTGTGTGTGTAAAAGATAGATTTTCAAAGTATACATCAGCCAAAAGATATTCAAGACATGTAGTTCATAAAACATAAGACAAAAAATAAATATATAATACAGTTTTGTTAAAAATGTAAAATAAGGTGGGGTGCCTGGGTGGCTCAGTCAGTTGAGCATCCAACTTTGGCTCAGGTCATGATTTCATGGTTGGCAAGTTCAAGCCCCAAATCAGGCTCTGTGCTGACAGCTGAGAGCCTGGAGCCTACTTCAGATTCTGTGTCTCCCTCTCTCTCTGCCCCTCCCTGAATCATGTTTTCTCTCTCTTTCTATCTCTCTCAAAAATAAATAACATTAATTTAAAAAATAAAATAAGGGAAAACGTACTATTACAGGTATATGTAGATAATGAAATATATAGACCATGTCTGCAATGATACACAAAAGTTGATAAAAAGAGAATTTTAGGGGATGGCAATGGGATTAAGTAAAGACTAATATAAACTTCTGCTTTTGTTTTTTAGTATTTTACAGTGAGGAAGATCAATTTTGTTTATATAATTAAAACTGCCTTAATTTTAAAGATAATTGAATAAATCCATTGATGATATTATATAAAGATTATATGTACAATATACAATTTATAGGCCAAAATAAATTTATGAAGCAAATGGCAAACTAAGACATTATTGCAACATATTATTCCCATCTTGTAAGAATTCTTCAACAATTATTTTTAATGCCACAATGAAGAAGTGACCGCTTTTAGGACAAAATATCAGAGTACAGATAGCACACACTGGATGTACTTCCAGAAGCTCCAGGCTCTGGGGAAGAGGATACTATACAGCAGTGCACTACAAGACCTTTTCTTCATATAGCCATTAACTGCAAGAACAGAAGACATAGTTCATTTCCCTAACACAGAGAAACAGGCACAGAGACTTAAAATGAGAAGACAGAGAAATGTGCTCCAAATGAAAAATAGGACAAGGCCATGGCCGGATTATCTGTGGAAAAGAGATGTAAGTAACATACCTGATGCAGAATTAAAGTAGTGATTGTAAGGATACTCAGTGGAATTGAAATAGAGTTGAAGACATAAGTGAGACCTTTAACCAAAGATAAAAAAAGCCAATAAGGGATGAAGAGTGCAATACATGAGATTAGAAACAAGCTTGATGCAATCATCATCAGGATGGAAAAAGCAGTGGAAAGAATTAATGAATTGGAAGATAGAGTAATGGAAAGTAATCAGGCTGGACAAAAGAAGAAAAAATGATGAAAACAAAGTAGAATTAGGGAATTTATCATCTTCATCCAACATAATAACATTTACATCACAGGAGTTACAGAAGAAAAGAAATAAAAGAGGACAGATAATTTATATGAAGAAATAATAGCTGAAAACTTCCCTAATCTAGGGAAGGAAACAGATATCTAAATCCAGGAGGAACAAAAATCACCAACAAAATCAACAAAAGCAGATCCACACAAAGACATATTGTGAATAAATTGGCAAAATACAATGATAAAGAAAATCAGCAAGACAAGGGGGGGAGGGAGGGAGGCAGTGAGGGGTGGGAGAAGAGACAGAGACAGAGACAGAGACATACAAGGGAAACCCCATAAGGCTATCAGGAAAATTTTCAGCAGGAAGCTCCTAACCAGAAGGGAGAGGAATGATATACTCAAAGGGCTGAATGGGAAAATTCTGTAGGCAAGAATATTCTATCCCCAACAGCTATCATTTAGAATAGAAGGAGAGATAAAGAGTTTCCCATATAAGGGACAGCTGGGTGGCCCAGTTGTTTAACCATCTGACTCTTGATTTCTGCTCAGGTCATGATCTCACTGTTTGCAAGATGGAGCCCTGTGTCAGGCAGTGTGGAGCCTGCTTGGAATTCTCTCTCCTCCTCTTTCTGACTAGCCATCACCTCTCAAAAATAAATAAATAAACTTAAAAAGAATTGCCCAAACAAAAATTAATGGAGTTTATGACCATTGAACAAGCCCTGCAAGGAATATGAAAATGTGAGTGGAAAAGACAATCCAAAATTGACCATTTGAAAGTAGCAAATACAAAAGAGGTAAAAATGAATACTTCTGTAAAACATTACCCAAAGAACTTACAAAATAAAAGAATGTACAATACACACCATATACCTAAAACATATGAAGGAAAGGAGTAAAGAATAGGTTCAAACGTAAATGACCATAACTTAATATATCTCTATATGCAGAAAATGTTTTAAAGAAAAGTAATGGCAAACTCAAATCAAATAACTCTAATAAATATGCAAAGAATAAAAAGAAAAAAAATACAAATATATCACTAAAGAAAACCAGCAAACCAAGAATGAAAGACAAGAAAGGATCTGAGAAATCTTCAGAAACAGCCACAAAACAAGGAATAAAATGGCAATAAATACATATCTTTCACTAATTACTTTGAAAGTAAATGCACTAAACACTCCAATTAAATGGCATAGGATAAAATAATGGTTAAAAAAACAAACAAACAAAAAAAAACAAACAAGACCTATCTATATACTGTGTACCAGAGACTTATTTCGACCTAGAGACACCTGAAGCTTGAAAGTGAGGGGATGGAAAAATATCTGTTATCCAAATGGATATCAAAAGAAAGAGTAGCAATACTTATATTGAACAAATAGACTTTAAAATAAAGACTGGAACAAGAGACAAAGAAAGATACTATTAAATAATAAAGGGGACAACCCAACAAAAAATATAGCAGTTGTAAATATTAATGCACCCAATATGGCAGCACCCAAACACATAAAACAATCACATAAAGGACCTAATCAGTAATGATACAATAATGTAGAAGACTTTAACACTCCACTTACAGTAATGGAAAGATTGTCTAATCAAAACAAAGTAGGAACCAGTGGCTTTGAATGACACACTGAACCAGATGGATTTAACAGATATGTTTAGGACATTCCAATCTAAAACAGAATACACATTCTTTTCAAGGGCAAATGGAACATTCTCCAAAATTAGCCACATATTATGCCACAAAACAGTCCTCAACAAATTCAAGAAGATCAAAAGTGTAACATGAATCTTTTTTCATTGTTATTTCCTTCCAAACCATACATCTTTTCTAACCACAACACTATGAAACTAGAAGTCAACTACAAGAAAATATCTGGAAAGACCACAAATAACATGGAGGTTAAATAACACTACTAAAATGAATAGGTCAGTTAGGAAATATAAGAATAAATTTAAAAGTACATGGAAACAAAAGAAAATGAAAACACAATGATCCAAAATCTTTGAGATGCAGCAAAAGTAGTTCTAAGAGGGAAGGTTATAGTAATACAGCCTACCTCAAGAAGCAAGAAAAATCTCAGATAAACAACCTACCCTTACACCTAAAGGAGCTAGTAAATGATAATAAATTAAGACTAAATGAGCAGACGTACAGAAATCATAAAGATTAGAACAGAAATAAATGATAATAGAAACTCAAAAACAGGGGCGCCTGGGTGGCTTAGTTGGTTAAGCGTCCGACTTTCACTTAGGTCATGATCTCGCGGTTCGTGGGTTCGAGCCCCGCGTCGGGCTCTGTGCTGACTGCCAGCTCAGAGCCTGGAGCCTGTTTCAGAGTTTGTGTCTCCCTCTCTCTCTGACCCTCCCCTGATCACGTGTCTCTCTCTCTCTCCTAGAAATAAATAAAAATATTAAAAAAATTAAAAAAAAAATAAAAAAAAAAAAGAAACTCAAAAACAAAAAGAAAACACAATAGTACAGATGAAACCTGGAGTTGTTTCTTTGAAAAAAATCAATAAAACTGATAAACTTATCAATAAAAAAATAAAAAGGACCAAATTAAGTGAATCACAAATGAGGAGAAATAACAACAAATAGCACAGGAATACAAACAATCATAAGAAGATATTATTTTAAAAAAACTGTATGCCAATAAATGGAACAACCTGGAAGAAACAAATAAATGTATATAAACAACCAAAATTGAAACAAGAAAAAATAGAAAACTTGAACAGATTGATAACCAACAAAGAAATTGAATTAGTAATAAAATCCCAGCAAACAAAATTTCCATGGCCAAATGGCTTCACTGAAAAATCCTACAAACATTTAAAGAAGAGTTAATGCCTATTCTGCTCAAACTATCACAAAAAATAGAAAAGGAAGGAAAGCGCCCAAAGTCATTCTCTGAGGCCAGCATTACCCTTTTACTGAAACCAGATAAAGACCCTATAAAGGAGAATTATAGGGTAGTATCTGTGATGAACATAGATGCAAAAATCCTCAACAAAATACTAGCAAACCAAATCCAACAATACATTTTAAAAAAGGATTCACTAGGATCAAGTGGTATTTATTCCTGGGTTGCAAGTGTGGTTCAAATTTCAAAAAAATAATCAACATGATACATCAATGAAAGAAAGGATAACAACCATATGATAATTTCAATAGATGCAGATAAAGCATTTGACAAAACAGCATCCATTCATGATAAAAATCCTCAAGAAAGTAGGGTTAGAGGGAAGATATCTTCTAGATAATAACTGGTATATGAGAAACCCACAGGTAACATCATGCTTAATAGGGAAAAACCTGAGACCTTTTCCCTGAAGGTTAATAACAAGACAAGGATGTCCATTCTTACCATTGTTATTTAACATAGTACGGGAAGTTCTAGCCACAGAAATCAGACAACAAAAAGACAACTAAATCTGTAAAGAAGAAGTAAAACTTTCACTATTTGCAGATAATGTTATACTATATGTCAAAAACCCGAAAGACTCCACACTAAATCTGCTAGAACTGATAAATGAATTCAGTAAATTCACAGGATAAAAAATCAACATACAGAAATCTCTTGCATTTCTATATACCAATAATGAGGCAGAAGAAAGAGAAATCTCGGAACTAATCCCATTTACAATTGCACCAAAAAATAATAAGATATCTAGGAATCAACCTAACCAATTAGTGAAAGTCTTGAACTCTATGAACTATAAAACACTGATGAAAGAAATTGAAGGTGACACAAATAAATGGATAGATGCCCATAGATTGGGAAAATATTGATAAAATATCTATACTACCCAAAGCTATCTACAAATTTAATGCAATTCCTATCAACATGCCAAGAGCATTTTTCACAAAACTAGAAGAGTCAATTCCAAAATTTGTTTGGGACCACTAAAGACCCCAAATAGCCAAAGCAACCTTGAGAAAGGAAAACAAAGCTGAGTCCTTATAATTCTGGACTTCAGATTATATTACAAAGCTGTAGTCATCAAAACAGTGGCACTGACACAAAAATAGAAACACGGAACAGAGTAGAAAACCCAGAAATGAACCCACAATTATATGGTCAATTGATCTTTGACAAAGCAGGAAAGCATATCCACTGGGGAAAATACAGTTCCTTTAACAAATGGTATTGCTAAACTGGATAGGTACATGACAAAGAATAAAACTGGACCACTTTTGTATACCATAGAGAAAAAATAAACTCAAAATGGATGAAACACCTAAATATGAGACCTGAAACCATCAAAATCCTAGAAAAGAACACATAGCAACTTATTTGACATCAATGGTAGCAACTTTTTTCTAAATGTATCTTCTCAGGCAAGAAAACAAAAGCAAAAATAAACTATTAGGACTATTTCAAAATAAAAAAGCTTTAACACAGCAAACAGTCAACAAAACTAAAAGGCAATATACTGAATGGGAGAAGACCTTTGCAAATGACATGTCTGGTAAAGCGTTAGTATCTAAAATACATAAAGAACTTATAAAACCCAATACCCAAAAATAAATGATCCAATTAAAAATAGGCAGAAGACATGAACAGACATTTCTTCAATGACATACAGATGGCCAAATGGCACATAAAAAGATGCTCATCATCAATTACCATCAGGGAAATAGAAACCAAAACTACAATGAGGTATGACCTCACACCTGTCAAAATAGCTAAGATCAACAATATAAGAAACACTGATAATGGTGAGGATGTGGAGAAAAACAAACCCTCCTGCAAACTGGTGCAGCCAGTGTGGAAAAGAGTTTAAAGATTCCTCAAAAAGTAAAAGATAGAACTACCCCGAGATCCAGGAATCACACTACTGGATATTGCCCAAAGAACACAAAAACAGTAATTCAAAGGTATGCATGCACCCCTGTTTATTGCAGGTTATTGTAAAGCCAAGATATGGAAGCACCCCAGGTCTCTATAAATTGATGAATGGATAAAGAATATGTGGTGTAGTATTTGCAGTAGTTGCAGTAACATGGATGGAGCTAGAGAGTATAATGCTAAGTGAAATAAGTCAGAGAAAAACAAGTACTACATTTCACTCATATGTGGAATTTAAGAAACAAAAAATGAGCTTTGGGGGAAAAAGGAAGAGAGAGAGAAACAAACCAAGAAATAGACTTTTAATTTCAGAAAACTGATGGTTACCAGAGAAGAAGTGGGTGGGTGATGGGTTAAATAAGTGATGGGGATTAAGGAGTGCACTTGTAGTGATGAGCACTGGGTGATTATAAAAGTGTTCAATCACAATATTGTACACCTGAAACTAATAATACACTGTATGTTTTGTGTACACAAAATGTGGCCACTCAACATGAGCAATGTACAGAGGCCAGAAAACATGTTGACAAGATCAGCCTCACAAGTAATCAGTGATGCAAATTAAAGTAATATTGATTTTTTACTCATCATATTAAAATAGATTTTTTGAAACATTCAATACTAGAGAGAGTGAATTTTATGAGCAGTTTTATGCACTCCAAATGAGAGTGTAAATTTGGGTAATCTTACTATAAAACAGTTTTCAAAATTTTCCAGAAACCTTAGTGGATATTTGTCCTTTATTCCAAATACATCACATTTAGTAATTTATGTAAAAGTGATAGAAAGGGAGGGAGGTAAGTTGGGGAGAGGGGGAGAGAGAGAGAAAGACAGGGAGGAAGGGAAGGTGGGGTAGGGAGAGAGAAAGAGTAGATATACAGGCAAGAGTTGGTGCAAAATAATGATTATTGCATCAAAATTTATCATAGTGTAAAAAATGAAAACAACACAAGTTTCTATCAATAGACTATTGGAAACTGCAGAATATCTGTGAAAGCGACTTTTCAGCACTAAAATTCATGTTGTCGATGACACTCCACCATCATCAAAAGTGAAAAAGTGGAATACAGAACTGTTAAGCATTTTAACACACATACACATAAACACTCAGAAGAGTAGTTGTGGAAAATGGTACAAAGTATCCAAAGTGTACATGAATGTATGAATGAGAATGTATAAAGGAGACAAAGAGATATATTATAGAGATATGTAGATACGTGGAGATATATATATAATTTTAATATGTAGTTGATTTGAAGTTATTGTTCATTTTCTTCATTAACCTTTTCAGTATTTAAATGTTTTTCTTTTTTATAAGCAACCACTGTTTTCATACCCAGAAAAAGAAAAAAAAAACAAATATTAGAAATAAACAAAAAGTATGAATGCCCTTTCCTCAGTGTCTGTCTGCCTTTTCACTGACAGCACTGCATCCACTAAACATTCAAAGAAGCATCTTTTGTGACAGACTCTGGAGGCGGTTAACAGGCATTTTTATGAGCATTTAATGACCAAATATTTATAAATTCTCCCAACACCTCTGTGAAGTAGGTAAGGGACCACATCATTCCTTCAAAAGCAAGCCCTATTTGAAGTCCCTCCTTCACCGATATCAAGATGGTCAAATCTCCCCCATGCTGCAGATGTCAATAGCAATGATTATTCTTTCTTCCTAGTAATAATAATTGTAAAATGCCATAATAACCAGAAGCAAATTTATCCAAAGGGGAAATTGGTGACTGTTTTTGTCATCTAAGTTTTGTTTTATGGGGCCAACAAAGTCTCCACAGATTCCCAGAATCTATCTCCACCAATGCATTGATTCAGGGAATATCAGATACTATGTTCTTTTATTCATTATTGAAGCAAATATCTATTAAATACTACTTTCTAGGTGCTAGGGATACAGCAGTAAAAAACATTAAAACCAGTTTCTGGCTTCAAGGATCTCACAGTCAAGTGTACTGAAGCCTTGCATTTCCCTCTCCTCTCTGGGGCCCAGACTTACAAACTGATGATGTAATGATGTCCTTATAGGGTTAGTTCCTTTCAAGTTCCTAGAACAATCTAGACCTACTGTAAATAAGCACATATATATTGCTGAAAATGAACAGACACTGCTAAGTGTTTCTGCAATGCTCTGTCCTTATTTCTACCTTATCTGTGTCTGGTACTGCTTTCTGAGTCTCCACACTGTCAGTTAAACCCTAGACTTGATGTCTCATAACTGTGCTGTCCAATATGGTAGCCACTAGCTACACATGCCATTTAAATCAAAATTATAATTAAATTAAAAGTTCAGTTCTCAGACATACTAGCCACAATTCATGTACTTAATAACCACATGGCTAGTGGTCATTGTATTGGACAGCACAGACATGAAGACAACTTTGTAAAAGGTCTACTCAGTTTCTACAAAAACTTAATCTCTGCTCTATAGTTTTACCAAGATTTACATTGTTTTTTAATAGAAACTTTTCCCAACTCCCAATCTATGTTTCCAAATTTGGGTGCCTTGTCTTTTTAGTCAGATCTAAATTCTTTCCAAATATCCCTTGTCTGCTGCTCATTAATGGTGTATCAGATGCAAGTGACTAGAATTAGGAGATTCCTAGTCCACACTTTCACTATGTTCTTTCTACCCCATGGTTCAAACAGATACTAACTTATGAAATGTGGCTGACTCCACCATGCACACATGCTTTTGAAGCAGTGTGGACCACTCTCTACTTCAGACCCCTACTACCATCTAATAGTAACTGAATCATCTCCCTACCATTCATTGTCTCACTAATGTTGTCAAGCCTTTCCTGAATCTCTCATTTCCTCTAAACATGGGACTGCCTCATCCTTGGGTCTGACAGTATAACTTTCCTGGTTCCAACTTTATTTCCCATAACTCTGTACAATTTATATTCTTTATATGAGGAAGTTTCCTTTGGCTTCTGGCTTCCTTGAAAAGACATCCTTTTTAATGAACTTGGTCGTCAAGACTGTAGCCTCCAGTTTTGTAGGTATTAATATTGATCTGCAAGAAGTGCCTGAATTTAATGAATTTCCTTTAGCCTTGATTTTCCCACTTGCTACACTTCTAGAGTCTAAGTTTCTTGGCCCAGTTAATTTCCATGGTCCTAGAATGTATTGGTAAGAAGGTCTTTTTCAAGGTTCTCCATACTTCTCCTCTTCCAGTCCCAGGAACTGCTAATATATATGCCTCACACCTATGTCTTGAATCATTCATTCAATAACATCAAAAGCTCATATTTCTTGACCATAGTTTCTATATGAGGCAATGTGCTATAGCAAGAGGATATACAGAAAGGAATGAAACAGCTCCTTGCCTTAAGGAGATCACTGTGTAATTATGACATGAAATATTTTGCCACAGGAGAAATCCTTTCTTTCTTTCCTTTCTTTCTTTCTTTCTTTCCTTCTTTCTTTCTTTCCTCTCTTGCTCTCTCTCTCTTCCTTTCTTTCAATTTTCCATGGTCAAAATATAATATTCTCTGAGGAGAAGAGACTCCTTGATCACAAATTTACTTCTTCAATAAAGACAAAGACTGGGGGGAAAAAGACAAAGACTGGTTCAGAAATGGCAAGGTTGGATGGGGCACCTGGGAGGCTAAGTCAGCTAACCGTCTGACTTCGGCTAAGGTCATGATTTCATGGTTCGCGGGTTGGAGCTCGGCGGCGGGCTCTGTGCTGACAGCTAGCTCAGATCCTGGAGGCTGCTTCAGATTCTGTGTCTCCCTCTCTCTCTGACCCTCCCTTGCTCACGCTGTCTCTCTCAGAAATAAATAAAATATTAAAAAAAAGAAATGGTAAGGTTGGTATGTGTATGTATATATATATATGTATACATATATATATACATACACATACATATGTATGTTCTATATATATGTTTGCATATATAACTTTGCAACGTGAATTATTTTTGTGAGATATTTAATCTTCGTATACTTTTTTTTAAATGATCTTATTTAAAGTGATGACTAGGGAAAGGAATAGTTGCAGATTTTCTTATGTTATTATTAATTTGGATAGCTCTAATAATCTGGAAGCATTCTCTAATTGTCTCCCCAAACTCAAGTATTCACCTGCCCATTTCAACTTTATATTGATTTAGAACATTTCTTTAACTCCTGCCAAGTCTTAGCCACTGTGTATCTAATCCCACTTTGTTCAGCAAACCTCTTAGTGAGTTTTATGTTTTTGGACTGGTCTCTTTTGAGTATCTATTCCTTAATTTATTCAACCAATATGTATCTTTTATTATCCAGAATGTACTAGCCCCGGTTCTAAGTGTTAGAGATACAGTGGCGATTATGTGTGTTACATTACAGATAAACAAGTGAATACTAAAGTCTCTGGTTCTGAAAAGTGTTAAGAAAAATAAAGCAGACTAAAGAGAGAATAACATTTGATCTTAGCATATTTAAGGGTAGCCTTTTTGATGAGGTGACATCTAAGTAGAGACCCAAATGGCATGAGATGGTAAACCATAGTGTTATCTTCAGAAGAGTGTCCGATACAGAGAAAACAACACATAGAAAATTCCTGAGCAGGGGATAGACATGACATTATTTGTTACATGGATTTCTCTGGCTTTAATGCGACTAATATACTTGTGTGCAAAGGCAAGACAGAAGCAAAGACACCACCAAGAGATTATGCATCCTTAACTGGGTGATTCAAAGCTGTTGCAAGTCCCAAATGTCCATTATGCATAAGTCATCTTGGCCCCTAAGTGGAATGCATTTTTCTTATCTATGCCCTACAATTTATTCTCAGGAATTTTATGTATTTCATGGATCTGCTTTGTCATTGTTAAGCCTAAAATCTCAATTATATTTTGTGGAAGGAATAAGAGAAAAAATAGTTCAATTTGATAGCGTTTAGCCCTCAATTATTAAATCATGGCAGTTCTTACTGGAAACGGCACTGGTTGCTATAGCCTTGTTGTTAGTATTTTTAAATGAAAAAGATAAGTCTAGCAAGGACTTCCTCCTATTGCCAAGAATAAAAGCCCAGCTTTACCAAAGCTGATCAAGACTGACTTGCCACTGATCCAGCTTTGAGGCATTTGTAGGAGCTGATTTTTTATTTTAATCCAGAGACTGCCTAAAGACATTTACCCTTTCCAAATAGAAAGCCCTGGGTAAGGCCATACAAATTATATTCATGCCAACTTTCCTAATGAGAGCAACATATGCTTTCTTCCTTTAAATGGCAGAATGGTAAACACAGACAAAACACATTAGTTACCATTAGCAACTATATCAAAATTAGCAAATTTAGAGTATACTTGAAACATTATACATATATATCATATTGTAATAATCATTTCCCTAGTATAAAGTTTCAATGTAGCTTGATGAGAATATCTATAATTAGACATTTTTTGCATAAAAATCAGTTGCAGTGAATTAGCTGTAAAATGATAAATCTTAAAACAGAGTTGGTAATAAGACAAAAGTATAATGTGATTCTGCTTTCATAAGATGTTATTTTACTTTCTATGTTATAAAATCCTGAATATAATGATAATAGCCCTGACTAAGCTTAGTTCCTTTAATTTTACTTTGAGACATTGTTTTGACTTTAACTACTATGCGTTTTGACCTACAGATTATGAAAAAGATTTAGCTCTATCTAGCAGCATTAGTAAAGAGATTTCAGTATAATGTTGACAAATCATTCATTGTATCTTGTGTCACATTCCCTCATATGTCACTACATGTGAAGACTTTAGCACTTTGTCTTACGTATGTTTATTTTGACTTATGAGAGAAAATCATAAATTTGAAGACTGTATGCTTAAGAAGCAGGTATATTTGTGGGAGTGTTTTACTTGACATTTCAAAAATGTGAATATTACTACTTTATATCATTCATATACTGTAATGAATATAGTAACATAGTGAATAAACTTATCAAAATATGTTCTGGTAACTTTTATATAGACAAACATGAGATTTCTAATGGAAGGCGCTTTATTTTGGAATGTTATTCTTAAAGGAGGGGAAGATGAGAGATTAATGATATTTGGGGTTAAAAGATGATATTTTAATAGATGTATGGCCCTTTGTGGCTTTAGGCTTGTCTAGTCATGGGGAGGCATGTTGCCCTGAAACTTTGATATGAGCACTTTGCTTGCCTTAGGTACTTTTTTCAGTCATTGTTCTCATTAACTTAGAATATAGCAAACAAATTGTAGTTTCGTTTTGCTTTTGCCATTTAGAATTGAGTTCAGATAACATGAATCCTTGAACACATCTTCAGGTACACTTTGCATTAAGTAGTTGGCTATGGAACTTAATTTTCAGAATTCTGACTCTTAATTCATCAACATGATCAATTCAAAAACATTGTACTATATCATGATAAAAATTGATTCTGTTGGTTTTATTTTTCCAGAATTTGGAAAACATTATCTTGGGCAAAGTACATATGTAAAACTAGATGTGTTCAAGGAGATAAAAGAATCCAGCATCTATTGAGCATCTGCTATATGGCATGCATGGAGCTAGTTGGTTGCACCAGCAGTAAATATTTATCAGTCATGGTACAATTCATTTGTGATGGATCTTCCCATTGCCATGTTATCAACATTTCATAATCAATTAACATGATGGCACAATATCCAAAAGCAAAGTTATTTCAATTTCAAGGAGGGAGTTGTAAGAGAGGATATCATTAAAATAAGGCACAAATCAGAGCCAAGGTACTTGGCAGGATAGTGGATTCTGTCTGTTTGTCTTCTGGGAAACATTTTTCTGTGCTTATGAACCAATATGGAGCAATACCCTAGTGTTTTTCACACTCCATGATGCTCCATTTATGCTCCAGTTCCCTATGAGGAAAGTGAACTTCGGAAGTTCATTTCTCCCTAAGTCACACGCCCTGCCACTATGACTCAGTAAAACTATTCCTTCCATCCTGGCTAAAGTACACTACAAAGGTAACATGTGACCTAGAGAATGGTGGATGCAGCAGTATCTGAGGCATCTGGGATTGAATTCTACTCAGTAAATTTCTTTCCTATTGGCCTCTAAAAAACAATTCCAATCATGGGGTGCCTGGGTGGCTCAATCAGTTAGCCATCTGACATCGGCTCAGGTCATGATCTCATGGTTTGTGGGTTCGAGCCCTGCATCAGGCTGTGTGCTCACAGCTAGCTCCAGAGCCTGGAGCCTGTTTTGGATTCTGTGTCTCCCTCTCTCTCTGACCCTCCCCTTCTCTCTCTCTCTCTCAAAAATAAATAAAACATTTTAAAGAAAACCAATTCCATTCAACTCTTCTAATGGTAGAAACATTACTTCTAGATGAATAGTAAGGAGGCAGAATAATTATCAGGGGATTAGTGATACTGTTTCTGTTCTGGTCTCAGTCTTGAAAACACCAGAGTCTGAATGCCTGAAGAGCTGCTGACACAGTTTCACACTAAGGATATATGCTACAGTGCATACAATATGTATCGTTGTAGCAACCCCCTTTGCCACCTAAAGAAATTTATGCAGTTTTGGCAATAGCAGGATAGCTGATGGACTTACCTCTTTGTTGTACATTTTTCTAGACAGCCTTACACTGTATTTATGTAGCAATTTAAAGTGACAAAGTATCAAAATGAACTCAATAAACTGAGTATGTATTTTAGCAAGACATTATCTTTAAAGTTGCATTCTATTAAAAAAACATCTTCAAATTTAACAGAGCAAGTGTCATATTTTCCATTTTTTGCAGATGAAGAAATTAAAAATCAGAGATGGTGAATGACTGGCCCAAAGTCACAGCTATTAAGTAACAGTTATCAAGCATCAACATGAATTTTTCTCATTTCCCCTGAATCAGTCATTGGTATGTAGGAGTCCTTGGGACCCTCTCTTTGGCCCTCCATTTTTACCATGGTGTGATCTGAACCTGCCCAAGTTACCGTCTCTACCCATTGTCCTCATGTTTGTGGTGAACAGATCTCTGATCAACAGGCCTTTTAATTAACTCATAAGAAATAATTTCTGAACCACACAGCACTACATCTGCCACCAAGGTAGGTTATGGAGGCAAAGAAACAAATTAGAAATTTAAAGAATGTCCAAATGCTGACATTCACATTTTTAGAATGCATGCAGAACAGAAAGGACTTGATTATGGAACTGGCCATTTCACATGGTCCAGGTAACTAGGAACCTGTTTAACTTCAATCACTGAGAGAAAGACCTGTTCAGGTAGTGCAGTGTGTTTCCAAAGTGTCCACAAGTAGTAAACCAAGGCAAGAGAGCAATAAAGAGAAAGTACATTTAAGGTAACTAGAGAGTCTGACATAGCTCATTACAAGACCATACAAAAGGATAACTTGGACCAGAAAGTGATGTGTTTTCTAGGAAACACGAGGTATGTTAAAAGGACACAGGAGCCAGCTTGTAGAGACTTACATTGATCAAACCTAGGATGACACCAAACGAGTGGGGGTGGGGGCAGGGCTGAGTCACTCTTCCAGATTAAAAGAGAATAAAGAAGCAACACAACTGAAAACACATATGATTCTGGATTAGACCCTGAACTGGGCAAAATAATTAAAAGGAGATTCATGGAATGTCTATGGTATTTAAATGTGGACCACAGGTTAGAAAGTAATGTTGTATCAATTCTTAATCTTATAATTTTGATAACTAAACTGTGATTGTTTAGAGTATGTCCTTGTTTTAGAAAATAAACAATGAAGTATGTCGGGGCAAATGGACATGAAGTTTTTGCACCTAACCTCAAATGAATCAGAAATGTAATATGCTTATATGCACATAATATAATATATGGGCCACAGGGAGAGAGAGAATGATAAAACGAATGGGAACTAGACTAATAGGGCAGCAGAGCTGAAAGACCCTGGGCTAGTCTCATCCCACAAGCACAACTAAATAACATCCTAGATACCCCAGCAATTGTCCTGAAGACTGACAGAACAAACTCCACAACTAAAGGGAAGGAATAGGCCACATTCAAGACTGTAGGAAGTGCAGAGATATGGTTTAGGGGAGAAATGGATCACGGGAGCAGCTAAGGGGAGGAAGTGGTGGTCTCAGAAGGGCAGGAGAGAAACGAATGCACAAAGAAACAAAAAGGGAACATTCCCCTGAAGTCATGGGTGTATAAAACAAGAGGGTCTGAATTTCATGAGTTCTTCCAGCCAATGGGGCTTAAAGTTTGGACTTTTAAAGGTCAGCAGCAGACTTGGCCTGGATAGGGTCTGGAAGGCACAGTGCTGCTCATAAAGAGAAGGCAGCCAAAAAACCTGGAGGCAGACAGTATGGAAACAGCTATCTTAAGATACCTGGGGCATACAGAAGAAAGATTATTCACTCTTCTCAGAGTGGGTCTCTGAGAGGCAGTGTTCATGGAGACACCCCTCCAGGAACAAAGGAGCTGGCTGGCACCATTTCCTTCTCCTGCCCTTCAGCACAAACAGAGTCACCTGTGGGAGGGAAGTAACACAGCATGAACACTGGCTGATTAACTTACACCAAGCCCGACCCCACTGTGCTCTGATGGGACTGCCCTTCTCAGTAAAGCCTGCCTCAATCCCAGTGTGGTGGGCTCCTTCCCCAGAAGATTAGCACAAACCCTGCCCATACCACATCTCCCAACTAATGTGTGCTACAGGGCCTCAGTTCATGTGGAGTTGGGTGTCAGGTCACATTTCCCAAGCAGGCCAGAGCACACTTAGTCAAAACACACCACATTTAGGCCAGGGACCAAACACTACCCAGCAGGCAAGGAAAGCCTCTGCTGATGATTCGCCTGAAGGATAGACCAGCCAGAACACAATAGCAGAGTGCATGCAACACATACCAGACACACTGTCTGAAGTTCCAGGTCCTGGGAACCACCTGACCTCTTGTTCATAAGGCCATTACTTTCAGGAGCAGGAGAGATAACTGGATTTTCTAACATACAGTCGAAGACCGAGACTGAGACAAAATGCTGAGACAGAGGGATTTATCACAAGCGAAAAAAAACAAAATAAGGACATGGTCAGATATCTGGGCAAAACAGATAAAAGCAACATGCCTGATGTAGAATTTAAAGCAATGGTCGTAAGGATAGTCACTGGGCTTGTAATGCATTAGTGAGACACTTACCACAGAGATGAAACAGTTAAAATTTAAGAATGAATCAGAGATGATAAATGCAACAACAAGATTGGAAACAGGCTTGATGAAATCAACAGGTTGGAAAAAGCAGAACCAATTGTAGTGACCCAGAAGATAAAATAATGGAAAACAATGAAGCTGAACAAACAAGGAAAAGAGTTATGCAACATGAGGATAGACTTAGGGAAATTAGTGATCTCATCAAACATAACAACATTGATATTACAGGAGTTCCATTAGAAGATGAGAGAGGAAAAAAGGCAGAACATTTATTTTAAGAAACAATGGCAGAAAACTTCCCTAAACTGGGGAAGAAAACAGATACCTAGACCCAGAAGGCACAGAGAACTCCCACAAAATCAACAAAAGGAGGCCAGCACCAAAAATATTGTAATTAAATTTGCAAAATATAGTGATAAATTAAAAAAATCTCAAAAGCAGCAAAAGAAGTCCTTAACTTACAAGGGAAAATCCATAAGGCTCGCTGGAGATTTTTCAACAGAAACTTGGTAATCCGGAAGGGAGTGGCAGGATATACTTAACATGCTAAATGGGAAAAACAGACAGCCAAGAATATTCTATCCAGTAATATTATCATTCAGAATAGAAGGAGAAGAAAAGAGTTTCCCAGAAAAACTAAAGGAATCTATGACCACTAAACCAGCCCTGCAAGGAATATTAATGAGGACTGTTTGAGTGCAAAGGAGAGACAAAAAAGTGACAAAGACATGAAAGGATCAGAGAAAATCAACAGAAACAACCACAAAACAAGTAATAAAAAGGATAATAAATACATACCTATGAATAGCTACTTTGAATATAAATAGAATTCATGTTCCAATCAAAAGACATATGGTGACAAAATGGATTAAACACACACACTCACACAAGACCCATCTATATGCTGCCTACAAGTGATCATTTTAGACCTAAAGACTCTTGCATATAGAAAGGGAGGGTGTAGAGAAACATATATCACACAAATGGATGTCAAAAGAAAGGCAAAATAGCAATACTTATAGTGGACAAACTAGACTTTAAAACAGACTGTAAAGAGACAAAGAAAGGCATTATGTAATTATAAAGGGGACAATCTAACAAGAAGATATAACACTTGTAAATATTTATGCACCCAACATGATACAGTAAAAGAATTGAGACAATTAATAACAAACATAAAAGAGCTAATTGATAATAACAATAATAGTAGGAGACTTTGAAATCCACTTATCTCAATGGAAAGATCATTTAAACAGAAAATAAAGAAGGAAACAGTGGCTTTGAATGACACACTGGACCAGATAGATTTAATAGATATATTCAGAACATTTCATCCTAAATCATCAGAATACACATTCTTTTCAAGTACACATGAAACATTCTCTAGAGTAGATCACATATTAGGTCACAAGAAGGCCTCAACAAATAAAAAAAGATTGAAATAATACCATGCATCTTTTCTAACCTTAATGCTATGAAACTAGAAGAAAATGCTAGAAACCACAAGAAAAAATATGGAATTCCACAAATACATGGAGGTTAAACAACAAGCTACAAAACAGTGAATGAGTCAACCAGGAAATCAAATAAGAAATTTTAAAAACACAGGGAACCAAATGAAAGTGACAGGAGTCCCTGGGTGACTCAGTTGTTTGAGCATCTGACTTCAGCACAGGTTGTGATCTCAAGGTTAGTGAGTCCAAGCCTCACATTAGGCTGGCTGCTGTCAGCACAGAGCCCTCTTTATACTTTGTCTCCCACCACCCACCCCCTACTCCTCTCCCACTCACTGTCTTTCTTTCTCTCAAAAATGAACAAACATATGGAAAGAAAGGAAGAAAAGAAAAACAAAAAGAAAAGAAAAATGAAAATGAAAACACAATGTTCCAAAACCTTTGGAATACAGCAAAAGTGGTCCTAAGAGGGACATATGTAGCAACACAGACCTATCTCAAGAAGCAAGAACAATCTCAGATAAACAACCTACCCTTACAAAAATAAACAAAATTGACAAATCTCTAGCCAGGCTTCTCAAAAAGAAAAAAGAGAGCACTCAAATAGACAAAATCATGAATGAAAAAAGGACTTATTACAACCAACCCCTCAGAAATACAAGCAATTATCAGGGAATACTATTTTTTTTTAACAGATTAACACCACTGTTTATTTAATGTCTGACTGGCTATCTCTGCCTGTATGAGTCTTTAACCACTGAAAACCAACAGTATAATAATATCAACAAAAACAAAACAAC